>NC_046660.1:120114044-120145148 GCF_010883055.1 Belonocnema kinseyi | reverse complement strand
ATCATGAAAGAATTGACTGCCAGAGAATATGGCAGCACGAGAAACTTGCAGAATTTATCGTAATTTCATGTATGGCACAATTAGTGGGACGCGGTCTCAGTGGCCGATAAAAAGAAAAACAAAGCTGGAATGATTTACCGCCCTTTAAGAGCGCTGTTGAGGTTAAAGGAGGCCAAGCTTTAAAATACGCACCAAGTACTAAGACAAAAAGGCAAGATATAATCCCTGATTAGATACCTCGGCATAAGCAAAAACAGCCATATTTGCTTAATGGCGACTACTAGTTGACATTTGCAAAATTTATATGTGGAAAACCGAAGCAACTTTGGAAACTCGACTAAGAAATTCAGATTCGAAAATGAGTAATTATTAATGAGTGAGGAAAACAAATACAAATTACTTTATGCGTATTCGTATATTACGAACGACGTGCCGACATAAAAATATGAAAGAATGAGAGAGCAAAGCTTGCCTGCTACTTCAAGAAAGAATATTCCTCGCTGGGAATAAATTCAAAAAATACATGGTTATTGCATTTATCTGACACGCTGAAAAAACGGTCACTTGGGCCAACTACTTAGGTTGTAAGACACGGTGCTGCTATGTTGTTAGTTGGGACAATCATTTACTTATTTGCTGGTACTAACTGAATAGTCAGTGCAACTAATGGAATTGTTGTATGAACTAATAAAATAGCAGTATCAACTAGTAAAATACCAATACCGTATCTTACTAACTGAATAGTTGGCTCAACTAACCATTTTTTTCAGTGCATAATTATCATCAGAAAATATCGCCCGCATTACTTACGGTCGTTCGAAAGAATCAGGCGTTCGAATGTGCAAGGACTTGGCATACTTTGTAACTCCATATACCGTAGCTAATTCACACGCGAGACTGAGGTATCGCGTTGTACAGCGCGTTAATCTAGAAACGCCGAGACGTATTATACTTTCTAATGTATTCGCTACTACGCCTCAGAAGAACTGGAAAAAAACTCATAATCCTGTGGTCCGTCTGATTTTTGAGAGAATGAGTAACAAATATTGTGAAAAGTACCATCCCAATTTAGGAAAACGTTAATTGTTTTGTTTGGGTTTGGTACAAGTCAGAGGCAAGGTGGCAAACGGTTAAAAAGTATCTAGTATATAACGCAATGAAAATGTATCACTACTTTTATCCCTAATACTACCACAGTATTGAAGTTTTAAGGCGTGACTAGAAGTTTTTTTCGTTTGGCCCGATACCCCGTGTTTCTTGCCTTCTGCACTCGAGAGGAGCAAAAGAGAATGGGGCGGAGACGCCGAAAGATAATAGGAAAGAATAAAAAACATACTCGAGTGCCACTGTCGAATCGAGTGTCATTTGTCTTCAGTACCAAGCTCCCTGAGGCAAAAGCAGTATTATCTGTTGGATCTGGATAGAGTGGTCGAATCGACATAATATTTTTATTTTGAGTAATGCACCAGCAGTCTAATTAAAACATTGATCATAATAAGAAAATACTAAAAAAGCTGCAGTTGCTTTATTAATCAAGGCTCTCAAAAAGGAGTACATATTAGAGGTGTACAGAAATTGTAGGATCTTAACCTTCTGATAGTGCGAGATCATTTTAAATTATTTTCCAAATACGAAATTTTATCAAAAATGCTGTCAACTATTCCTTTACTCTTTTTCTCATGCGACCCCCCCCCCCCCTCACCCATCTTCTCTATCAATCTCTCTGTGTCTCCTGCAGGCATACACTCGCTCCGGGCTGCTCTCGAAATCTATTTTCACCGTCCGACAGATGTAACTTCGCGTTTATAGCAGCGACGCGTGCATCGATCGTCAGATGTCTCCTCTTCGACCCTCTCCAATCTTCAGTCAATTGTTTCCAGCTAAACTGTTTGCCTTTCAGTCGGCACCCTTTTGCTGCGCGGGACGTCTATTTGCTCCGTTAAACGTTGCACGGCTCGAACAGAATGTGGAACGTTGAACTAAAAGTAGCAGACCACGAAATCAAGGAAACAGCGTTTAGGGACTAGATACAAATAAAATCTGATACCGAATAGTATATGAAGGTTTTATTTGTAAGTCTGACTCAAATATCCGTCCATTTATTCAAATAAAGTTGATGAAATGATCGTTATCAGATTTACACGGTCTTCTTGACGTCTTCGTCTAGGCGAGAGGCACACATGAAATTAAGACGGTCTCGCGATAGGTTTTCAATTTGAAAACAATTAATCACGGCGTTGCCTTGTGCAGTAACGGCTTAATTATAAAACAATCACGCGCGCCGGGATGAGTAAAAGACGATCGAAGCGTATGCGAGCTGAGCTGGTCCGCCTGTAGTATGTGCTAAATCATTCTCGAATCATTTGTTGCCAGTGCGAGCTAGCACGGCCTGGTGTAAATATCTCCCAACCATTCGCTAGTAAGAGCTAGAAGGCGATATTCTCGATACACGAAGAAAAGAAAATCCACTCACTGATTTATATCATAGAGAAGAACTAATCTACTGATCGATTGACTTATTATTTTGACATGCGGCTATAAGTTTGCTATTCGATTCTAAAAAATGATATCGTATGATCTACCAGTATATCCATCATTTCGTTTTGTCTATATTTCTTACATTATGTCCGATTATCTTTCCTTTGGGGGAAGAGAGTTGAATAGACTGAGCGAAGCTCCTCCGGTGTCTTCATTCATGCTCGAAGAGATTCCTTCTGTTTACGAGTTCTTGAAGATTGCGGGCCCCAGACCGCTAACCGTCTCGTGGTCAAATTGTCAGCAGCTTAATTAACCGTGAAACAAGCGAGGGGTTATCGGACAGCATAGACGAGACCGCATGGCAGGACATTCGATACACCCCCATGATTTAGGAAACCTTTATACGTGAGGTAGTCTTTGGAAAACACCGTTGGCATCAGGTACCTGGCTCACCAGTAACCGGATACCGCGATCTGGACCGTTGGAATAGTATATCACAGGTGGCAGGGGCTTGGTCCTCCTTCGACTGTCAGAAAATACTATATTCTCGCTTACTATCCGCTAACCTCTTGGTAAGATCCACGTGTCAGGGATCTATTTCGCGTCCTTGAAATCAGAAAAAATAAGAAAGAAATCTTCTCCAAAGCTTAACTCCTTGAAAGATCTATCCATATTATCAAGAACAATCGACTTTTTACTCTTACATTAAATAAAAAATGTAGGTGATTCACGACACAAAAAATGGGAGAGAGAAGTGTTGCAGGTAATCGTTCAAGCAAGGTAATAATCCGATAATTACTTCTAACTGAGGTAAACTTTCCATGGGCACAACCCTGTGACGTGCTACCTCTAGCGGAGTCCGCTGGAGATATCGGGGATTCACCACGGTGACTTTACCGCAGTCGCAGTTACTGTGATGGCGGTTACCCCACTTCGAACATTAGCTGCAAAATTGCTTACTTCCAGTTTTTTCTATGGACCCAGTATCTGAAAAAACAGTATCAATATATTTATAGTCTTGGATTCTTAGATTCAAAGTAACATGAAGTACTATTCCAAATTCAGGTCCCGGTCCTAGACTTAGACTCCTAGACGCCGCCTTTTGGGCCGAGCAGTTCATCGCCATATTTGTTCCCTACGGCGTTAACAAAGCCGTGCGAAGATATCGGTTACCACATGAGCCTGTTCGAATACCTTGAGTACTCTTTTCAATGCCTTTCTCACTCTCCCCTTTTCGAGACTGGTTCTCGTTCATTACTGTTTTTTTTCTGTTGTCTCGCCCTTTTCTTTCCAGTCATTCTTTGCCTAATACCGCGGGTTCTTTCAGCGAAAGTATAATGTGCTCTTTTAGAATCGTAATGAGAGGTAATTACCCCGTCTCTCTGTTAAAGATAGGTGACGATCGATGATGCTCACCAAGATCTATACGACCTCATTGATCCAAAGGTCAATTTTTCTATCTAGTGAAGAACAGCAGAGGCCTGCCTAGCAGCTTATTAAACTTTAATCGAAGTATCGAGAATAAAATCGATCTGGAGATTATATGTCAAGGTTTAAAAGATACTAATAATAATAATAATAAATAACAGAGCCTCGGTGGCTCAGTTGGTTAGACACTTGGACTTCACCTCAGAGGTCCGGGGTTCGATCCTTGAGCCGGTACCTCTGGAAATTTTTCAATGTACCTTTACCGAGGTTCTGGTGGTTCGGAACCTAACATAGATTTAAAAACCAGGAATTCTTTCCATAATGAATGTATAGTTTCTATTTTAGTATCAGAGACTGTTAAAAAAATGGGTACGCTTTTTTAAATTGTTAAGCAAACAAAACATGATAATTCCATTTGAGGTACCATCGCTACTGCCGAGATCAGTCGACTACGCAGTCGTAATGCGTACACTTGTATGACTTACAGTGTTGAAATCTGGCAATATTGTGATCATGTCGCCGGCAACATGAATCAACGGCTGACTGAGATCTACGTTGATCGCGCAAGAACCAAATGGTTAATTTTTTTTCCGCCTCAATTTTGAAATACTTTTTTTTCATTAAAAAATTTATCAATAATATCCTGATGGTGGTTACTTAGATATCAGTCAGTAAAGAGCTCAAAAACGCCATCTATTATAAGACGCAATGTTAAATATGACGAAATCAAAAATGTTAATAACTTATTTATAAAGTACCCTAGGCTTCTGAGATTTTAACTGAGTATTTTTCGTGATCGTATTTAGATATCGTGAAAGTTTGGTTGAAATGGTAATGAAAATTCTTGTAGCGATGGTACCTCCTTAAGATGATTCCTCAAAAAATGGTATATTTCAAAATTACCGGAAACATAGTCATATAGAGCTGGTTATATAATATCAAATTATTTAATTTATAAACTTGGATTTATGCAGATTTTACATAATACTTTATTACAAAATAAACGGATATTATTTTCTATATTTTGAAGATTATCATATTATATTTGAAGGTTACATTTGTAAAGCGAAATTTTAATGGAATGCCATTTTTTTTAGTGTGCCAAGATTCAATAATCATATTCCTCGTGTCCGTAAAATGCTTAAGTCCTGCATAATTCATTTTTTCTTCTTCAAAAAATGGATTATTAACAACTAATATTACATACATTAAACAGAATAACAGATAACATATTTCAAAAGAACATACACCGACCTCTCGATTTCGGCCCAGTGTCGGGGGTTGCCTTCAAATAGCCCTGGACTGAATTAGGGTGGCTCGAAACGTAAACAGACAAGGCCACTAAATCGTTTCCAATTAGAATGCAGGATATTAAGCAATATACTTGACTGAGTAATCGCGCACTACGCCCCGAATATTGCAAACCGCTTTCGTCCTGATCGCCTGAGAAACTGCGGGTACCAACAGTTCTAGGAAGGCCGAAAACGGGGGGACTAACAGCGAAAATTGGATATATCTATAAACAAACTTTTCAAAAATGGATTAATTTCTAAAAATGAAAATTTGACTTTTAATCACCGTCCAAATTTGAGAAAACTTGCCCTTCAATCCGAAAAAATCTCTACTTTCTCGGAACCTACAAAAGTTTTCCAATCCAGCTATTCCAAATTTCCACGATTTCACTCCGCAGTAATGTATGTCGAAAGTTTGTTTCTATTTCTTCCCAAATTGAGTGTTATTTTTAGGATCGCTTTTTGTCTCCTGAAAAAATAGCAACATGCTGTATATGACTTATTGGAACACCACCCTTCGATTTTTTTCCATTTATTTCAGGGAATGTTCTATCTCGAATACTGATTTTGAGACAAAGTTGCGTATAATTTTTTTAACCTTTATTCTACAAGTTAATTAACTTTTATTTTTACATTTCTCCGGAAATTTTTCTATTTCGCATGCAATATGATCTGAAACGAAATATTAGATACATTGTAAACTTCGCTTATTAATATACAGAATATATTAGATGATAGTCCTTAAGATTAGTTTAAGAAAGTATGCGTTGAAGGACGATGTTCGTTGACAATGAGACTGCTCGAAAATTGACGAGTGGCGTGAAAGAAAACTGAACTGGGCCCCCGTGTACGATTCAATATCGACAGACGAATTAGTAGCTTGTGGTCCAATATCACCCCCTAATATTTCGCCCTAGTTCGTCCTAAGCAGGGGAACACCCGTAGAGAAAGCGTGAAAACAGGCGTACATTAGCTTGCTTCTAGGCCGGGGGTCCATGGTGTTCGAGAAAACAAAAAGTGATCGCCGCAGAAACAAGTGTCAGCTGCCCTACGATTCAGCCACATCAAGTAGTTATTACTTGTAGTTGTCATGTCATGACAATTCGCTCTTTCAGCTACATTGCTTAAGATCAGCTCTTAAATTTTCCATCCGAATATTCCACAAATGCATCAGAATATCACGCGATAGGGCAGGGCAATGAATCATTAATTGTATCATGCGTGCATCTTTCGAATACCTTTTGACAGACAACGGTAATATTTCTAGAATGGTCGTTACTTTTCATTTTGGTAGCTTATTCATAACAATTTATCAGTTATTGAAATACTATTATTTACCACTATTGTTGACTGGTCACTTTTTCATCATTGATCAAGACAAGTCCATCGTGTTTCATTGCAGCTTCAAATGAATAATGATTTTGTAATCGTAATTATTATGTTTTGTTTAAATTTGAGAGATCTATGGCTTGCAAAGAAAATGAATCAAATTATAATAGCTAATTGAATTCAAATCTGCAATTACAGTAGAAACAAAGACTGACTTATAATGATTAAAATTCTGAAATTATGACATTGTTTGACATTTTATCTTGAAGAGTCTGATATTTTGTAAAAATGAGTTTGTCCACATTTCTCTTTCCTGTATCACGAAAAAATAAACTTATTCATACTGCACACTGTTGGTTTCAGAATCCAATAAACTGTTATTGTTCCTACACAAATCAACCTTTTGTACTTTGTAACTTTTCCTCTTTTTTCTCATTGCATTCAGGGATGAATTGAATCTCGCAATAATTTACCAAAAACAGAATACATCAGTTAAAGTGGAACAACTTAAATGCACGAAAATTTGGTATATGAATGCGTAACGCGTCCATTTACTTATTCGAAAATTTCATTAATCATTGTGATTCTTGACAAGTTTTGACAAAAAGTTTCTCCGTGATTCGCGAGGCCACCGTGAATCACTAGCAGTAAAACCCTTACATTTTTTTAAATTGGTTCTTTTAGTATCGTCTGCAACGTTGAAATTCAGAATCATTAGAAACTTGGAAGATCGCGATTTCTATATGATGAACAATGCAATCTATCACGAAGGTCTCGTGCGGGCAGGTGTCATGGCAATTCGACGCTAATGATTCGAACATCCAACGCGAAATTAATCATTGCCTTTGTCTTCGTGGTTTTTGCCCTCTAGTCGAGCCGAGTAACGTTCGCATCTTTTGCGAATCGCGCTACGACCCTCTACCGTTTCATTATTATATATTTCGCATACCTTCTATTTTTTGTTTCCAATCTCATTTACTTTTTTTTTTTTGACACTCCAAGTCAAGCATAAGATTGCAGTCAGTATTATTATTATTATTATTATTATTATTATTATTATTATTATTACACCATTAAGCCATTTACCTTTCGGGGTAGGCGTGACTCACTCGGCAGGGGAAAGGAGTAGTGTGTGGAAGAGTATTAATGTGACAAAGTTCACTGAGTGTAATTAATAGACATTTCATGGGTTGATCTTTATTCTATTCGCTAACTCGCCGTGTGGAAATAATTCCTGACAGACTGGAATTATTCTAGTGCCAGTACTGGATTACTCCTGGCTATTTGTTCACGCCGAATGAGATTGGCGCTCTTTTGGCGCTATCTGTACCTACTAGATAGAAAAATCCATAACGCAGTTCTATGTAGACCCACTAATGTCGCTAGCTCGAATTTGACATCACATTAATATACAAATTCTGTCCAAAATCTAGCTTGGCTCTAGAAACGCACTATACATAGATCATTGGTAAAATATTAAATGAAAGGCAAAGCTAATATAAAAAATTACTGCTGAATAAAGACATTTTATCGTTAGCTTTCCTAGGAAAGTAATTTTCCTTTTCGTATGACATGTATCCAGTACTCATATACATTTAAATGGCATATTTCCTAACCTCAAATATTATTCAGTGCTACCAACAGCACTCAACTTTCATCATGCAATGCAATTTCAAAACTGCTACCAAAAAAGTTGGCAACAATAACCGGTACCGGATTGCAAGAATCAGATGTTCGCCATGCCGCCATTCAATGTTAATACGTTTCGTTTCGCGACCACGAGGTTTGAAGCTTTCCAGATTCTTTTTAGATCTAAGGGCGTTGGAATCACGAACCAACCACAAAAATGGATTTTCTCATTTTACTCCATAAATACTAGAATTACATCTTTTCTAGATAATCAGGGCTTAGTCCTCTTCAATTAAATCTTTATTCGGATCAGAACATATACTAATTGCAAAAGTTTTTGTATGAATGTGTTCTTTTATTCTAACCCCAGCATTTGAAAAAAAACGTTTCATATAAAAATTATTGTAATTAACCAATTTTTCACTCCAAATAAAAATTTGATTTAATGCAGGAATAAGCCCTAATGATTTCAAAAATATGTAATTATAGTATTTATGGAGTAAAATGAGAATTCAATTTTGAGGTTGGCTCCTGGTTCGAAAACATTTGCGCACCGCCCCAGCATAGTTTCTTGAGATAGCGCCAGTATAGACTCGTGGCAGTCTACGCTGAACAGTATAGCGTCATGAATTATTTCCACACGGGTCGCCTTCTCATCAACCTTTCAGATCCCATACGCGGATACTTCAAGTAACTTTAACCAGAAAGAAAGAAAATCCTGTACGTATAGAATTATGGTAAGAGGTAGATTTAAACGTTACGAATTAGGCTGCATAACAAGGATGACATTTGCAATTTATTTGTGCTTATTTCAGGTTATAAAGTTAACGGAATACGTGTTACATGACACTTTGTCAATGAAATAGCACATAAAGGATGAACGATGATGGAGGAGGTTACGGGAAGTAAGAAATAGTAATTCGAAGGAGTTTATCTTAGCGTTAGCGAAGGTCATTTACGGAAGCTTTATTGTCGAATAAACAGGCTGAACACTCAGATATCTGAATTTAAAAAAAAATCCATTTTTGTTGAATATGAATTTGAATTCATTACATCATAATATTTATTTCAATAAAACCTTAATAATGTTTAAACATCAAAAGTGCTTGATGTGTGAATCAATCATTGAAAATAATAAATCGTATATAATTACACAGACACACAAAAAAGTCTGTTACTTTTGACAAGACACATGTATTCCTATGTATTTTGATCCGCTAAATCCACATCTGAGGTCAAAATAGCACCTTTCACAATTGGTTTTCGACATAACCTCAAAACCCCGTACTTTGGATTATATGATGGAATAACATGTTTTTTCACGGGATTCAAGCTGCTGATTCCAAAAAAGAGCCAGATTAGTCAGATAACTGACGTATGACAGTAAAGTATGACCCGCTATGACCTAGGATTAAAAAAAAATCTTTCAGCAGCAACTTATAATGCGACATTGCATTTTTATGGATTTTGAGCTGCAGAACCCAATTTTTAAAAGAAATCTGCATAGTACCGAACAAATCTGTTACATTATTTCAAGTACATACTGTATTACAACAATCTGCTCTCAGAGATGCCTTTCTCATCATATTTATCGTAAGTAAGCTGACTGCGTTTCTTCTGAACTATAAATTCTGCGCCTCGTGTGTTATGATTTAATCATAAATCTTCGGACTAGAGTGTCCATCCAATTGTCCGATGCTAAGTTAAAACAAGGAATATTTGATGCACCTCAAATTCGAAAACCCTTGAAAGACGACGTTTTTGTTACTAAAATGACTTTGACTGAGAAAAAAGCATGGCTTGATTACGAAAACGTCGTTGAATAATTTATCGAAAATGTTAAAAGCCCAGAATGGAAAAAACAGGCCTCAAGAATGATCGATAGTTTCAAAAAATTTAAATGTTTAATGAGTTTACAGCTACATTTCTATCATTAGTTTACTATCTTGTCGACGGCTAGAAAATCCACTGATTCATCAGTGAAAAGTTTGCTACTGAGGAATAAGTGAGAATCCGCTGATTTTGATTCAGGGAGTACATTCATGCAAAATCAACGCTAACTTGACTTACATATCAAACTCGACGCCTAGAAATACACAAATCTAATTTCGTCCTGCAAAGCACCGCTCAGACAATTTTGTTTTAAGGTTATGTTCCAGATCTTCTAGTTATATCATTTAACTAATACTATATATGAATTCAGCAGCTTGAAATCTATAATAAAACCATGTTTCACCATCATATACTCAAAAATACGTTTTTTGGGTTATATAGAAAACCAATTGTGAAAGGTGCAATTTTGACATCAGATTGGGATTCAGCGGATCAAGATCCATGGGAATACATGTGTCTCGTAAAAAGTACCAGACTTTTTTATGTGACTGTGTTATACTTGTTATTAGGCTACGAAATTATAATTGGTTATTATTTAAAATAATTATTAAGTTCGACTTAGTTATCATTTAGGCAATCAATAAATTCATTATAAATTTACTACGCATTTCAACTGAAAGAAAATGTTGTTGAACATTCATTAAGCAAATTCGTTGTTAGGAATGCATTTCGTTTATTAAGCTTTCAATCACCTTCAATCATTATTCTTTATTACTTATACTAGTACTGTTGTACAAAGTAAAAAGATACATAAGTGACATTTCCGCTTAGGTCGATTCTTTCATAGCCAAGTTTAAGTTAAGAGAATATCCCTAAGTGACATTGTCACTTTTGTAACTTTTTAGTTTGTACGGCAGAGTAAGAACTAAGAAAAATGGTTATTTTATTAATTTTATTATAACTACCATTCTATTTTGTTGTCTAATATAGTTAAACCCAGAACAACGATTGGGGCGACTCTTCAAGGAGTAGTGCGAGATATCTGAAACCACAGAACGAGGTCTGCGTGAAAACCCAAACAGCACGAACCTCTAATACACTGGGGACTTTATCAAAATCTTATAACTTTGGGGATGGAAGAATGAGAGTACGGCAGTCGCAGTAATGTACCCCCGAAAAGCCCAGAATACAGGTCTGATGTAAAGTCGTGAGTAGAGGGTTGGCGCATTGGCTTATCTACAATCTCACACATGATAGGAATCTTTCTGAATATTCGACATTTTTTTAGTAACCAGGGTAATTTCAGTCAGCGAGGGGTTCCTATCAAGTTTTGCCTTTCTATTTTCTGAATATGAACGGAAAATAGTCGGGACCTATTTAATTCTGTTACAATTTTTATGGTTGACCCTATGGTTGGCGCCTATTTTTAAATATGGACCCAGAACAAATTTCTTTAGTGTATGGCTCTATAAAGCATAAATAACTATAATAAATGCGATTGAATTCATGTGAAGATGTCTCCAGTACGTGCACATTGCATAATGCAAGATTCTTATAAGATTCCCGCGTATACCCTACGCCTGCGGGAAGATAGTGAATACAGCAAAATTTTCATGTCGAGTCAGCATGAAAGTTCCTGTAACATAAGACGACACGTAGGTAACTGAATTCCGTTTATGGAAGCCGGCCACGTTTTCCCGCATGATAATCCCAGGGACATTTCTCGGCCGTACGTTTTTCGTAGACGTTGTGCCATTGTAGCTTTAGATGCTGGCAGCTAGAGGCAGACACAGCGACCCGCCCCGAGGATGCAGGAGGTCCTTTCGTGAACGTCGATCCGCACACCACGCGAGTCAAGAGACGGCTGTCAGCATCGCGGTATATTTTCGCGGTCCAGCGAACGAGTTATTCAATATGCTCAGTCCCGAAAGCCCTGGAGCAATCTCTCCTGCTTGTGTTACGTGCCCTCAGACGCACACCCATATTCGTAACAAATATTCATGGTGTCACGGGTAGTTGTACTCATGTTCTGCTATTTATATGGATAGATAATGTATAGAGACAGAGAGAAGCTTCTTCATTATTTATATTGTCTGGACAATAGGTTTATAAAACTTTTAGTAATTTTGCTAGTTTTACAGGAAGTGATTATAAATTTGTGAAATTACGGAAAACTATTTAAACTGCTGAGAATTCGGTAAGATTCACAGGATCACTATGACTATACTGTCCCTATTTTAACTGAAGATTCCGTAGATCTAGCAGACTCTTTTCTTCGTGCAACATGTGGACGTAAATTGTATACTGTGTCACCAAATATTGGAAAGAATAGGGAAGGGGGGGGGGCAACGTCAACCAGTTAAAGTCAATAATTTTTTTGAAGTTAATGAGATGTTGAATTGGTCTATTTTTTCTCATTTCGGTTTCTACATTATTTGATATCATATTTCTATAAATATTAATCACATGGAAAAAACAATGATTAGGTAATTTAATTATTTCTAACAAGCCGTATTTCATCGGCTTGGCCCCTCACCTGAGGACAAAGCCGACAAGTGTATCACCTAAGCACTTGTAAATAAAATTTTCGTCGGGCCTGCCCCCCTGGCCAGATCTCATATATTTTAGACTTGAATTACATCTAATTAATATAATTAGATTGTGTAATATTGTTTTATCTGTTAATATATCAAGTTTTAATACTGTAAGTATTGCCATTAAAGTTGAAAACTTTATATTTCTGTCAGCGAAACTTCCATTTTTTCGTGGTAAAAACTGTTTTCTGTATAATTTTTCATTTGCAACGTCAATTTTCAAAACTTTCGTAAGTAACACTATTCTCTGATAAAATAGATTTATTTGATGCAAAGTAGCACCAAAAATTGATAAATAATAGCCATGCTATAAGGAAAACCACCTTTGCCCCCCTTACCCTACTCGAAAAAGAAATTTTTTATTAGTGGCTAGCCCATTAAATTCGATTTTTAAAAAAATACTTCAATATGCTGCGCACATTTTTAGAGATGATAACTTATTTATCGCAATCAATGAGTCATGGCTCAAATATTATATTACTGAAAATTTTGAATATGAAAAAAGGGCATCTTATTTCACATCAGGACACTGTCTGAAACATGTCTGTCATATGTCAATTTTCAAGTTTTAATTTTCCTGAAACTATAGTACATTTTAGACTGATGGCACCCTATTCTGGTGCAAACCCATAAACCACCTAATGTCTGGTTATCTAGCTATAGGGGTGAAAGTTGTTACTCCTTGGTATGCAAACCATTTTTCAATAGTGTTATTGAGACAAAAACAAATTAATAAACTTTCGAATTAACAGACTCTAGCTGGAATTTAACCAGCTTTACGTTGCGGTGGGGTATTACTTACATAACACTTCACTTTTTCAATTCCAGGATAAACCGAAAGGGGAGAAGAACGATGTCTTTGAGAAGCTGGTTCACGAGCAAGAAGAGGAAGGTGCTTTTATGAACATTTATATCCTTTCGGAAAAAGTTTCAGTCAATTTCCATATAGTAATGCAACATCTGAACAATGCTTGTATAAATCTTCATTGCATAATATTGAAAATTGAGCGAGTGATAGTGAATCTCCTAAGGCGCTTCGAGAAACAATTGTTTTGCGGTGTACATCATTACTCGCAACAGAATCATTCATGTGAAAAAAAATAAATAAAAATGCAGTTGTTACACGAGATTTTTCCCGAGGTTAAAATTGGAGGATTTTTTTTATGTTCAGTTTTTCATAGCACTTGGAAGCCAAAATACCGATTTTCGATTTTTAAAAAATCGGCTAATTTATTATTTTAAAATCTATAACTATTCTTCAAAAACAAAAAAGCTCTCATTGAAACCTGGAGAATTATGTGAAGTACTGCCCCAAATTTCAAAACGATTGATCAAGTAGATTTTGAGTTACGGCGTACACGGACTTCAAAAGTTTCAGGAAAATGCTTTAAAGTTTTACCCACTAAAACATTCACAATAAAACTCGATAATTCTTTTATACGTATAAATACTCATAACTCCGTCAATTTTGCACCGATCGACCTGAAATTCTGACACAATATTCTTAAGATATTAAGCATTCAATAAAATCTTTTCATATGTCTGTTTATCTTGAGTTTTGAAACTTTTCATATAAACTTTTTTCGAAAGTATGAAAAAATGGTTACCAGGTTTTTACCATTAATATACATATATTAAAATTAGTATACACGTACGGTATACGTATACTTAATTGCATGTACGTGGATACTAAATTCAACATATGCGTATTCTAAATATACTGAACTCTAGTATACAGAGTATGCAGCGTTAAATGCAATATTACCTTCTATACTGACCTCAGCCGCCCAAACTAGCAATACACGACTGGTCCAGTACTGATTAAGAGAGAGCAAAATCCATTTTCATGGTGAAAATCATGAGTCATGGGTTTTTGCGTTTATATCGGTTTATACGCAAAATTTGAAAAAATATTTCAATCAAAAGTTGTAGATCTTACCGAGATACATATTTTTTGTTCATTGCCATTTTTTCCAATAGTGATATTTTCCGAGAAAATTAGTGATAAGTTTAATGAAATGCTACAGATTTCAGTGCAGTATCGGGCTTCTTGCTAGTTGACGTCACAGATTATAAGACATTGAAAAATGTTAAGGGGTGTGACCTTATTTGTTGTGACTACTCAACGGGGAGCCCTGCCGCGAGACATTGAGAAGAGGAGAGGATTTGACCAACATAATTGTTGTGATCAGCCAGAGAGGTATCTTCCCGCCCCCATGAGGCCTTGGAAAGAGATAGGGGTTTGAACGCAATTATTTCTGTGACCGGCAGAAAAGGGATAATGGTTTGACCAGCATTATATATGTGACCAGTTACAGAATGGCCTAACACTTACTGGATTTAAGCGGATTCAATATTGTTGCATTTACTAAATTTCAATTACGATTTTCTCATAAATTATCAATCCCATGACACTAAAATTTGCAGCTATTTTCACTGTTATGTTCATAATCAGCGCGTCGAAATACACGGGTAAAAACCGGGTTCACCCGAGAACAAGCTTCATATAAAAATGATAATCAATAATAAGCAAAATGGTAATTAATTAACTAATAATTAAATTGAAAAATATTTACATTAATTAAATAATGCTTTTATATTTAAAGTTAAAGTTTAAAATTTAAAGTAATAATAATGTTAAGTGTAATTATTATTGTTGCATAATTATATCCACTCATATTTCTTTTACTTATCATTATTTACTATACTATACACTTATTTTACGCGGCAATATTTACTAAAGTCCACAGAAAATGCATGCCGATTTGAAAATAGGCATGTTAAATGGTAAATTTAACCATTTACTATTTTCCGTGACCGAGTTGCAGAATAAAAATGCAATGATATAAATTAAAGAACAATTAATGGGCGGAAATCCTAATAGTGTCAAGTGCCACTTTTTTCGAAATGTTTATTTTTTTATTGGTCGATCTGACCAACTGTAGTCTTGCCTGGTTAGCGAGATACAGACGATTTCAATTCAGGCCAATATTTTCGCAAATGACAGGGTTTTGAATGCATCGCATTGTTTACACCACCTTAGTGTCACATTGAAAAAAACAAAACATTTTTTCACAGAAAACGGGAATCAATTCGGTAAAGAACATAAAAATTAATGTTATCAATTTTCATGAATATACATGGAAATTATCATGTTTTTCCGTCACCCTGAAAAATTCAGATAATAACACTTTATTCGAAAAATGAACAACTGAAGAGCGTAAATCCTAATAGTGTTCTATTAGGATTTACGCTCTTCAATTATTCATTTTTCAAATAAATTTTAATTTTTTTGTATATAGCTGAATTTATCATCATGTATCATTTAAACTCTGAACAGGCTTCTGCCATTTGTTTAAATAACAGGTTGGTTCGGCAACACTGCTCCGATCTATGTTGCTGATCAAACTTCTTAGTAATCACCCCAAGTGAGGAGCCTCATAAAGTCACTTGAGCCCAATGGCCAATGGAAAATTGGAAGATCGTTTTAAGCCATCTTTGTATTAACTCTTTTATTAATCTCTTGACTTTTTTCACATTGTACGCTGTTTGGCTTCAAATTTTAATTTCCTTTTCTTTTTAGTTTTGTAACAACTGTCTTTTTGAATACTACACTAAATTTTACAGTAATAATTTTTTAGCACTAACATACCTTAATCTCGCTTAATAAATTACCTATCAACGTAATTACCTGATAAAAATTAGCCATCACGTTTGATCCTCATATAACAATAGGACTGCATAAGAATTGCAGCTTTTACTTAAATATAAGTACAAACTTAGAAATCTTTATACAGCTCTATGTAAAAAGTTGTTCTCTTTTAATGACATAGAGCTCGATTTTACACGGGCTGGGAAAGTCTTTATAACATATGATGGTACCCATTAATATTTACAAAGATTTAATGGAAAAATATAGATAAAATGAAAGTATTTCAGTCTACAGATTAGATAAATGATTTTTAACCTAGGGATTATTAATAGATAGGAACCTTAAGCTGGAGTCATAAAGGAAATAAAGCAGCATTCTTAACGCATAAACGAGTTTACGAGAAGCACTTGAGCTGGGGAATCCCGAGTTAGTAAGTATAATATTTCCTAACTAAGTTTAGTCACGTCTTTGAGGAAGAATTAGGACCTGAGTAAGTGTCCGAATTTCCTATTTTTCGCCTTTCCTGTATTGATACCTGTGTTGCACCCACCCGAAATTAAATACATAGTCAAAGGGTCTTAAGCTTTCATTTAGTCGAGTACAGGTAACAACTGGTGGCCGTACTTATAGGCTATTCGTCGCCTTCTCGTTGAGATTGCTGTCATTAGAGCCATGAAGGTCTTCGAAGGAAGCTGGAGATATTGGGTTTTTCCCGTGGTCCTTGGACAATCGCTTAGACCCTTAGGGATTTTTCAGTCCCATGGAAGACAAAATATCTTGATTTACGATCTGCGGAAAAACCCGAGTTCACTTCTGTTATAACTATACCATCTCTACTGACCAGTCCTTCCGGACAGGATTTTCCCGAATTATTACCGGCTCTAGTCTATTACTCTATTCTATTGTACAGGACTATAAGTCACATTTCATTTTATAAATTTTATCTTATAAGCAAATAAACATATATAAAGAAACATTCCCGTAAATAAATTTAATATCTTGTTAAAAAGGACTTCGCCATGTCCATCATTTCAGAAAATCTTGTTGGTGGGGGGGGGGGGGATTTGATTTTTATCTGGGTATTAATATAATTCCCTTCAATAATCTTCAGAAATTAAACGCATAATAATTTTTAAATGTCTTGTCACGAAAAACACGGACTTTCTTTTAGCTTTATCATGTTTTACACAAAAAACACAATTTGTTGTTAAAAGAAACCTTGTTCATACTGCTAATTTTAAATATGAATGGTAAAAAATTGTGAAGTAAACGTATACCATTTATAGACAATAAGTCTTTTTGTAAAAAAAAGCCATGATGAAGTTATAAAAAGTCACTTTTTTCGGGAAAGAAGGCATTACAAATTATACTCGTTTAAGGTCCTAAACTGAAGGTTAAGTTCGTTACCCAGCCAGTTTGGATGAAAATGCAAAGCTAGATTATTTTCAAAACTTCGAAGACCACTTTTTTTAAATCACTACCCTACCATATTCTTTCAAATTAGTAACAATAGTTATTTATTTTTTATTATATTCATTATATATCATATGGTATCACTATGAATCAGATACTAAATAATTCCTTCAAGGAATTAAATGCGACATACACATAATACTCTAAAGAATTATGACTTTCGAGCTTGATATGTAACAAATATCAATGATTCAATTTGTTGTTAGACATAAGAAATGTGAACATTTCAGACCTAGGATTCTAATATACGAGACGCTGTTAAGTTCTGATACTTTTTTGGTTAAAACCTTCCTGCTGCCTAGTCCCAGGATTGGCGCTGTCTAGGAGTTCGTTATGAATTTTATTATATGAAGACTGTTCAGATTTCATCTAGTTTCTAGGCAGAAGCACGGTTTGGACTTGAAAGAAAATTAAAACATAAGTTTGGAATAAAATATTTTGGAAATTGCAATACATAATAAAATAATATATTGAAGTTATAATTAATTTATAATACTATATAATATGTATAATATGTACAAATGTAATGGCCACAAATTTTGAATATGCAGCGGATGTGGAACATTTGATGTAACTATCCGTGTTATTTAGGTGCACTTTTCCTGTCGGGAAGGGGTTTGGGATTTGACCCGGGGAGGATTGTGACAATGCCTATTTGCCCTCCAGCAATTAATCTTGTGGACGAAATGAGGTTAGGTACGTCTCTCTCCAGGAGAGAAAAGTATGCCCAAAGAGAAAATTAAAATCCGGGAAAATATGCCGAAAGAGAATACTGACGTACAAACTAAAAAGATATTGTGTACATTATGTATGTATTTAGTTTGTACGGCAGATTACACAACGCAATATTTAAAGTGCTTATAATTGTGCAGTAGAAGTTTTAAATAATTTGAAATCGAATTGATTAAAAATTGCATATACAACATCGGGAGGTATCGAGTATAAATAAATTGCCGAGTTTTTCTCGTTAGTATATTGTAACTATCTAATTAGCTGAATATATTCTTTCAATATACTTATTAGTTATATATTTCGTTCCGCTGATTGGCATCTGTTTAGAATCAATATTAAGAATGTAAATGAAGTATGCTCTACAACCCTAAGTTGCAATTTAGGCTGAAGACGAGGGAAGTTGTGCGAAATACGATTTGAAAGTCATAATTCGAAAATCGTCCGACCGACGGCAGCGACCCTCCGTCGGACGTCAAAATGAAATTATGCGCCCCTCGTTCAGAACTTTGGGGCTAGGCACAAAGGCTCGTTTGTCGAGGACAACATAACAATTTGACTAGAGACCAAAACCACAAATCGTTTTGCGATTAACTTTCATTAAACGCTACTTTATAATTGAGTCTTTTGAATTCATTTTTTTTTTTCGTAAATCGGGCTAAAATAATATATAAGTCTACATAAAAAGACATAAAAAACTTCGAACGAAAAGTTCATTTTTTAATAAAAAGAAAACCTGAAAAATAACAATATACCTTTGTAAATATAAGAATGAAACAATCATACATAAATGCGCGCTTTTTTCTGAAAGTAAGTGTAAGCCAAACAGAAGGAAAAACTGACAATCCAATGGAGCAGACCTCGTTGATCTTTGATGATGATCATCAACATATTAGATCAGAATCTGTACACTCTAAAAAAAAAAGAAAGCGTCTACGTGTATCGAAATTTAGGTACACCAAACAAAACATTTATTTAGGAATAAAGCCACATAACTGCACACTGGCAGTCACATACATCACATATATCGATCACAGCTTTTGTTCTGCGTTCAATTAATTTTTAGTACGTGCCAAATTAATTAAAATGTGACTGCGAAAATAAAAATTTCAGTTACTGCAACACTGTTATGAATAATTTGAAATACTTTCCCGAGACAAATCATTCATATCAAATCAAATTTATTCATGACTTTTTTCATGGATATATTCTAAATACTCAATGCACAAATATGCTAAAAATAACTTGACACCTGTCGTATAGATGAAGAAAATAACTTGCCCCTCTGCATATTTTTGTAAATAATTGAATAAACCAAAAAATACGCATGCAAGTATGCTTCCTGCTATTATACTGTTTTGATTTTTTAAAATTAAAAATATAAAAACAAAGTGTTAAATTTGCGCCTAATAAAAAAGGAAGCTACTGAATACTTATAAAAATACATTAAAGACGCGACAGCCAAAGGGGCACCATCATGTGCAGAAACGTTTAAAGTTTTCAAGGAATTCAACCGTTATCATTTTTATTAGACCCTAAACTTAACAACTTATATCAACATTCTCAAACAAATAAAAAAAAAACCTTTTACATCAATAAATTTTCTTAAATATATTATATTTAGGTTTAATATAAAATTAATTAAAAGTAACTAATCATCAGTGAAATATACGGCTCATGTCAGAACAAGAATATTCCGTCCTGCATTTTTCTCTAATATGGAAAGAGAAAAGCACCTTTTTCGACTTTCGAAAAACGAAACCTTAAATGAATGATCTGTAAGAAAAATGAAAAGTGGTTTCCTTCTAAATAGTCATTTAAAAAATGACACAACATAAATTTCCGGACAGTCCGTAAGTTTGTAACATGGTCGAGTCGAAACATTTAGATCAGACAAGGGAAAATGGTTTATGTCCGGATGTATATATAAAACTCTTCTAAACTATGTGTCTGCCTAAAAAAATGATGCTATTTTTTAAAGGTGACAAAAAGCTCAAGAATTTAATCACATTCAGTCAGCTACCTATTTAGATAAACAGTATATGTATGTACAGTGTTTATCTTTGACATAGGCTTACCTGTTTTTAGCAGCAGCAGCTCTGTCTCTCTGTCTCCTGTTCTTGAACCAGTTTCCAACCTGCGTAGGTGTTAACCCCGTAGCTGCAGCAAGTTCCCTCTTCTTTCCCGGGTTCGGGTATGGATCCTGAAGGTACCACTCTCTCAGAAGCGACCTGGTTCTCTCCTTAAAACAATGAGTCTTTTGCTCCCCGTCCCATATGGTTCTGGGCAGAGGAAATTTCTTTCTTACTCGGTACTTGTCAACGGGACCAAGCGGTCTGCCGCGCAACTTTTCCGCTTCCTGATAGTGCGCCTCAAGCCACATCGCCTGTAGCTTACCGTGTGAATCTTTGGTGAACTTGTGCCTCTCGAGGATGGCGTAGAGTTCTCTATAATGCCCCGCGTGAAACGCCACAATGGCCCTCGCCCTTAAAACTGCCTCACTCTCGTTTAGCTCCTGAATATTCGGATGTGCAACTGGCAAACTCCAAAGAAACCTTGCCAACCTCTCAATGTCGCCACTTTCCTCTAGAGTCTCACACACCGACGCTACCTGACCAACAGTGAAGGACAGCGTCGGCAAGGCAAACACTGGTGATGGCACGATCGGACCGTTCGTATTCGGCCCCGTGGTGCCGGGACCAGCTGGTGCTACGGCTGACATCTGTATCACTTTTCAATTGATATGTCAATGGCTTTCTTCGCAGTTCCGTTTTCTTAATTTCCCCTTGAATCAATCTTCCTCAATGCGGCATCGAAATCTCCGTCATCTCAGGCAGTACGTGACTAGCACATACTTTTATACTTGCTTCTAGCACTTTTCATCTCCATAACCTGCCTCTTTTCAGATTAAGGTTATCACTAGAAGAACTGATCCTAACATTATTTCCAATTGTCCGAAGCGCCATCCACTATTCAAAAAACTTTAGTATCATCGGTAGGAAAACTTCCACGTGACTAAAGCCACATAGACGTTTTACTTCCCCATCAGCGTACTATTCTGTTGTTGAATACAAAGATTGTATGTAACCAGTGACTTGTGGGTAATCGCGGCTATCGACTGAAGTCAATTGATTAATAAACTAGAGAGAAAAGCACCAATCACAGCACAAACACAAAACTTGACAACTGTCAGTAGTCCTCTTTCCTACCGCACAACACAAGGGCCCAAGACCCTGAGAGGAACTGATTTTTACTAAACTTCGATAAGTCCTTCGAAAGTGACAGTCAACTTGACTCAATAAATAATGAACATTGACCGATTTCCGGGAGGAGGTGATAAGTTGTTAAAAACGGACAGACGTTCAGGGTTGCTGGAGGAGAATCGCGATCTGAATGTGCAAAACCCGGTGAGATACCGGCCCGCGCGGCTCCTTCAGATTATGAGATCACGCGGGGCTGCTGCTGCCTCGATCGTATCGGATAGCAAACTGGTTTCGCTTACAACCCGGCATCTCGGACCCAGCCCTACCCAGCATGATACGTTTGCACCGGGAGTTCTCTCGTTCGTTCTTCGCCACCTTCCTACCTATCTCTTCCCCCATGAAACTTCGGCCAATGAAAGGCCACGCCTCCCTGCCAGCCGATGATTGGCCCGATCCCATCCCCGTAACCATGGAAACCTTTCTTCGTCCTTCTCCCTACATCCTCTGCTGAGCTTGTGCCGGTTTAATTATCCCCTCTTTTTATGGGGGCTTGATCCCCCACTCTTAACAACTTTACTTCCCTCCCAAAGTGCTGATCTCACGCCCCTCTTCTCCTGAAAGAGAAGGATCGTGTGCGTTTGTGTTTATCAGCATGAGCTCTTGCTTGTGTGCGCGTGTGTGAGAGGGGGTGGGGTGGAAAGGCCGACGGCAGACTGAGGGAGGAAAAGTCGAACATGATCCTCAAGCTGCCGTAATCTCTCTGTGCTCTTCGTGACTTGCGGTTCGCCAATAACGGGCAAAGATTGACAGTTTTTGTTTCTTTATCTATCCTTCGAGCCGACAAGTTGTTCAAAATCGTGTCTTTTCTGATTGCCCTTTCATCGATGCTTTTTTTTTATTTGAAAATAGATTCTTGCCTTACAATGAAACTCACAGATCATGTTTTGGCGAGATATTGTTATATGGATTCCAATAAATATTATGTACGGTATTTCTTTGAGTTATTTTTATAATAAATTGTATGTTTATGAGAATACTGTTAAATTTTTTGGCACTTAACACATTTCTACAATACATATTTAACCGTACAAAAAAAAAGATTCAATTGGAGTCGATCAACTGCAATTGCAAAATGAAATCGTTATTGAAAATTTTGGTGAACCACAATTGAATTTGAAAACGTTAAATTTTATTCAATGTTCAGTTGCTAAATTGCAATTAAAAATTCGCCCATTTGAATTGAGTTGGATGTCTGCCATTGCAGTGAATTGCAGATATGTAACATATACTGTTAAAAAAATCTGATGAAAATTTAATATAAATGTGAGTGAAGTCATTTGCATATACCGCCCATTAATTTGAATATATAATCATCTTATAAAATTAATATACATGTAGATTAAAGTCGGTTAGGTTTTATTGATTATTTTCCTATTTGAACTTTTCCACTTAAAAACCAGTGTCATTTATGTTTATCTAGGAAAAATATTACGTTTTATTATTTATAATTGCAAATTACTGCCAAAATTGTTTTTAATTTGTGCAAAGTGGAAATATTTGTCTTTTCTGAGAAATGATTAATGTGCGGTATTTTAAGTTTAATATACATTATACATACCCGTGCAGAAATTGCCAAATGTTTGCCTTATTTCCGATTTGGGGCCAATCGGGCACACAATTTTGGGGTTGATAAATTTGTCCCCCTCTAGACCCCGGCTTAACAGCCAAGCTTGCCAGTAGATGGCGCTCCATTAATTTCGGGGACTAAAGTGGGTTGACTCCAAATCGACCAAGTTTCAATGAAAGCAACTTCAATTTAGAAATTAAAACAAAAAATAAATTGCAAAATACCTTAATGGTTTATCATACACAAATACTGGCTGTTATATTGCGTCGTTTGACTTTTTCCGTTTGCTCGAAAAAAAGTGTCTGACATACTCCAATTTTTTCCTATCGTGATCTGTTAGATAACCTGATATTTATATTCTCTTATTATGTCAAGCGTAAAAAATACTTCAATTATTATTTGTAAAAGTGGCAAAATAAGCGGGAAAAAGGCCAAAAGTGAGCTCAAGACGAGTGCGTAGGTATAGTATACTTCAAATTATTCCTGAATTACGTGTTGAAGACTATAATAAGTAAATTTATTAAGAATGTTAAGATGAAACCTAACCTCGAAATGAGATTATTTATTCTAAGAAAAGTAGCAAAAGTAATATTTCATTTGTTGAATGTGAAAACGAATTAGATCAACGTCATAAACATATTTATTTTCACGTATTTTTAGGTAATTTGATGTAATCAGAATGTAAACACAACTTTCTTATTTATATTCGCTTTTGTAAAAATAACTTAAAGAGCCAGTGCGATATTATAATCCACTTATTTCAAAATAACTTTTCACAATTAAGTTCAATATAGAAATTGAAAGCAACTGCAATTTAGAAATTAAAACAAAAAATAAATTGCAAAATACCTTAATGGTTTATCATACACAAATACTGGCTGTTATATTGCGTCGTTTGACTTTTTCCGTTTGCTCGAAAAAAAGTGTCTGACATACTCCAATTTTTTCATATCGCGATCTGTTAGACAACCTGATATTTATATTCTCAAATTTCAGTAAGGAGGTGATATATTCGATTTTCATATTATTTTATTTAAGAATCCCTTTTAATTAAGAATAAGAAGAATACATTAATATGGGCCCGATCGGGGCCAGGCATGGTTATCTCTGGGCACAGCGCTTGGACCCCGATCGGGCATCGTGTTTCATTTCGAGTCTGGCCCCATCTAGATAGCCTGATTTGGGCCAAATTCTGCATGATCTGGCCCCGATCAGATCCAAATTGAAATTTCTGCATGGGTACCCGTGCAGAAATTATCCAACTTATTCTCAAGTTCCGATCTGGGCCCGAGTGTATTTTCCCCATGTGGCCGCAAAGGGGCAGATGGTGTGGCTCGCGTCGGAACCACGTCGGGTCGGGTTAGGTTAGACAAGATTATATAAAGTTTTGTGTTGTCGCGATATTGTTTTGTTTACATCGAACTAAAAATGCCAAAAGATTAATATGAAGACTTATTATTATAAGAAGATTAATTCGAAACTTCGTATACTTATGTGTTTTGACGCGCTGATCACAAGTATGATAGTAAAAATACCCGCAAATTTTATATTCAAGGTCAAAACACTAAAAAACTATAAAAATGTAATGTTTTTCCGTTTATTTCAGTCAATAATACAAATATACAATAACAAAAATAGATAAAAGTTATAGATCTTTCAGTAACACACATTTTTTGTTGGATATGTTTATACCCTACAACTGATAGTTTTCGATAAAATATACGATAAATATTAAAAATTAAAGAAATGTTGCAAAATGTTTAGCAGTTCGATTTAATTGTATGAAAAAATGATTAAAATTATAAAAAGAATATGTATTTTTAAAAGATCTAATAATTTTTACCTGTTTTTGGAATATTTTTAAAAGATTCTTCAGAAAATTATATTACTTGAAAACATTACTTTACACAAAATATATGAATTTCCGGATTGGTGACATTATAGATTAAATGCTTTTAATATTTTCTCGAACATAATCTTACTTTTAAAATCTCATTCCACGTGCCCTATGTGCGTTAGTCAAAAAAAAAACATTCCAAAAGAATATTAAAAAGATTCAAAAATATTTATAATTGAAATTCATTTATGATTGTGTGTGTATGTAATAGTTCTACATTTAAACATTCGTTTTTAAAACAGTATAGTTTTCTCCGAAATGCAAACTCTTAACAATAAATTCAAGGAATACAAACAGTTCAATAATGTAGAATATTGAAAAATTGAAGTTTTGTCAAACACAAAGTTTGAAAACAAATTATTAAAAAACTTTTAAAATTTTACTAATTATAGAAATAAAAAATTAAAGGGACCAGATCTGGACCCCATTTTGGATGTACAGATCTCGGCCCTGTTAGTTAGAGCGTTTCATTTACGGTCTGGGGCTAGACAGATTAACATATCGGGCCAAATTTTTCCCGATCGGCGCCCCACCAAAATTTCTGCACGGGTAGTCTCTTAATGGTGATTTTGAATACTGAGGTTTTAAATTTAATATACAAATGTATATTAAAATTGCAAACACTTTTAACAGTGCAGAACTAGTATTATACACCAAAAAAGCCACGTGTTTTCGATAACTACAAAGTGATGGATTTGAATATTTCATAATATTAAATATTTTTATATGCTATTTCAGTTTAAGGCTACATAGTCTTAAATATATTTATGTTTAATTATTAACATTTTTTTTCAATTGAAATCAATCCCCACCGTATTCTTCTTATTGCTTTCGATTTTTAATCGTCATTTCCACATTTTCATTCCTTTCAATCGGAATTTTTTGCATAGAATGCAAAATTGAAATCACGGGAATATAAAGTGGGATTAAATACGTATATTTTACCCCGCTGAAAAATAAATTCGGAGGCCACCCAGTTCCTTTCTTGAGAGTCTCGCTTCAAGCCACGGGCTGTTGAGATAGTGCGGGTTTAAATTGAGCTGTGGCCGGGGTTTCTGGCTGTAATCCGGCCAGAATCGTCACTCTGCGCTGGTCAGCGCTCGGCCATTTCACGGCTGGGCTATCCGATCAACGCCCGGTTGAGATTTTGGAAAGTATTACTGATATTCCTAGTGAGTCTCTCGCACTCTGTCTTAATAATTTTCTTGTTAGAAGCATTGATATGTGAGACTCATTTAAAAGCTGAAAAACGTGTAAAGACATATAGGGTAGGGTGGGGTTCAAAGTGCCAAAATTGACTCTCCTATACCCTGTGCCCAAACAAAATCAGATATTGTCTTGTCTTTTGCTTTAAAACATACGTGAGACATAAGACTTTCAAATTGCAATCATAAAAAGTATATCTGTTTTTTCACTTATTGTATTATATAATTTTTTGTCAAAAATTTCGAAAGACACTTCTTGCCCCACACGTGGGGCAAAAAGTTCATAGCTGTGGGGTAAAAGGTACCAACATAAATAAAACTTAATTTTGTATTTTAAATTGCACAGAAGGCACTTACATAGTATAGAAACATAATTATATCAATCTTTGGATGACTTACATAACTATAGACTTATTCATCATCACTTTCGCAATTAATGCAGATGATTGTGGTCGACAGCCGGTTTGTAGCACACTTTTCATGGGCCCATTTTTTTGCATGCGTGACACTGGACCCATATCTCGTAGGGGATGCTTTCAGAATAAGCTTCACAAAAGGTCACACAGAAATATTTCTCATCCCCAGAACTGGAAACTGTACTTGAAGCACATTTTTTGGTCAATATTCTCCTCTTTACTTGCTTCTTGTTCTTCTGCTTATCAGGAATCTTGCTAAATTTGGATTTTTCCTGTTCCTGCTGCAAAGACTTTTTTTCGGGTGTGTCGGTTATTATGGCGGAACGCCGACGTTTTCTAATAGCGGAAGTCTGCTTACGGGCACTTGTTTGTGGAAATGGTCTTACAACTTATGGAAAAAAAATCTGCGTCGTTTTCTAGTGTTGGCGGAGGATAGTCAGACAACTCTTCTGTAGAAGGACCAGGTCTACTATCGGCGAGAAAATTCGAGTCCTCTGGGTTTGACGTTAAATAAGTATGTGAAGAAAAAATGGGATGTTGAAGAAAAAGGTCTCATTTTAAAGGTGCAAATGTTGTACGTTATTGAGCTGGAAGGTTAATATTCCAAAAAAATATTTGTAGCATACAGATCTGAAAATCTGATGAAAAGTAAGGAAATTTGATAGCTTTTAAAAACATTGAACTTTGAAGCATAGTTTTTTATAGAAAAAATAATAGGGAAAGTCTGAAAAAATTCATGGTCGTACAATACACATTTCTGAACAGATTGCCGTCGAAAAATTTACAAAATATAAATAATTGTTTGTTTTTTGTAAATAAATATGCGAGCGCACTCTCTTCAGTTCTAATGAAGATAATGAGGTAATTTAAATTGGACGTAGTTAGCTGAACTATCTGTAATAATTTACAATTTGAAGGAAGTATGTGCTTCTTGCTGTCTTTGTACAAATTGCGATATTTGAAGTCAGTTTTTTATATAGGAAAGCAAGTGCGAGAGCCCAGCGTGGTGTAGTTTTTTCAGGGGATCGGCCTCGGTTTTCCTCAACACAGGGAAAGGGTTTGAAGGCCATTGTGAGGCTTGGAGGTTCAAGTTGGGTAGGTCGGGTTGAGGAAAACCGAGGGCGATCCCCTAAAAAAATGGCACCACGCTGGGCTCTTGCACTTGCTTTCCTATATAAAAAACTGACTTCAAATATCGCAATTTATACGAAGACAACAAGAAGCACATACTTCCTTCAAATTTTAAATTATTACAGATAGTTCAGCTAACTACCTTCAATTTAAATCACTTCATTATCTTCATTAGAATATTGAAGATAGTGCGGTCGCATATTTATTCACAAAAAACGAACAATTATTTATATTTTGCAAATTTTTCGACAAATTTTTCTTTCGCCAAATCTAAGGTTTTTACGGAGAGATGGGAAGAATGATTATCTAGCAGAATAAGAACCGGCTCATCTTTAGTGGGTTTAACATGTTTTATCAAATGCTGCATAAATATGAAAAACTCCTCGTCGATTACCGAGCCAGATTTCTTTCCTGCTCCAATGCATTCGGGTGGTCCATTCTCTTATAAAATGTTCTTGAAACTTGTTTCTCGGAAAAATAAAGATTAGTGGGATGGATCTACCGGCTGCAGAAAATGTGGTTATCAGTGTAACGTTGGTTCCTCTTTCTCCAGATGTAGTCGATCCAATTGTTCTTTTTCCTTTTTCAGCAATTATTTTTGATGGCTTACTAACGGTAGAAACACCCGTTTCGTCTAAATTCCAGATGCACGACGCATTGAGTTCGTTACGATATAAAATTGTGTTTAATTTGTCATAAAATCCGGAAACATTATTCGTATTAAAGGATGTGGCTCGACTCAAACTGGTAGCTTCTGGTCTTCTAATACGTGAACGATTGTGTCTCTTTAAAAAAGCATTGAGCCAGTCTTTGCCTGCCATTTTATTTTTATCCCAACTCGCAGGATATTTCAACTCATATTTAACGGCGCAATCATATGCAAGGCGGCGTATGTCTTTCGGCCCTAATCCATGATATATTTCAGCTGATCGTTTGATGTATTTAGTTAAATATGCTTCTTGCCTGCGGTTAAAAATCAACTTCGACGAATATCCAAACTTAACGTTATCTGGGTTTTCTTTAAGACGATCTATAAATCTTTTTAGGCACATTCTGCATACATTGAAATCTTTGCCTGCTGATCGAATCGAATTATTGCCTTTCATAACCAATTCTGCTGCACGCTTCATCACTTCAATAATCACTGTCCCACGGTCAATCTTCCGCTTGTAGGTACGTATTTTCTACAAACATGAAGAAATCGTAATAAATAAGTTTTCTTGTCAAACAAATATACTTTATCACACAGAAGGAAGCTAGGCTTACTTTTTCTGCTTCTTATTATTTTCAGGTCTTACTTCAGCCATTTCCGGGGCAACTTAATGCAATTTTATTTTGTTTAAAAACTCAATTTTAGTTCTTTGGCTTAAAAAATGTTGCGTCTCAATTCAGGTTCAATATAAGACTGAAAATGAGCCTAGATTTTTTCTTTGTATGCCATAAAACGTGAGGGGTAAAAAGTGCCACTCGGCACTTTTTGCCCTTCGATGTTCCCATAATTTGCAATAAAAATTTCTTAAACAATACAAAATATTTTGAACAGAAAGCTATCTGTACTTCAAGAATACAAAATTACGCATCAAATTATACTCACTTCATGTCAATAGCACTTTTTCATCACGGCACTTTTTCCCCACGGCACTTTTGACCCCACCCTACCCTATAGAACATTCATAATTGTAAATTGTACCAAATTACGTATACGTGCCCATGTATTGCGATCACATCGTGTTGCAATATCTATTATCACAATAAAATCTATCTGTGAAACTAACGGTTATAGTATTGTAAGAAGGGAAATAAAGTTGATTCAAATGACAATTTCTTTAAATTTCTTTTGTATATCATAATTATTTTCTTCGAGCAGAACTAAAGTTAAAGAGGCTATTTCACTATCGCAACACCTTAAACCATACAATCGATAAGCTTCTATGAACCTTAAATGAACTTTAGTGTAAATCATTTAATATTGATTAATTTAGTTTACCAATGAAATGATTTTTGCAGATTTTCATTCATTTTAACGAGGACGCGACCAAGTTAACGTGCTTGTGAAGAAAAAGTTTAAGCTGGCTGTTCGATATGCCATATATAATCAAAAGTTGGCGCCGTTTCATTATTAAAAAAATATTTAATTTAACTAACTTCAAAATTTATTGAAAAAGAATAATGTAATTATAGAAAATCACATTTTTAAAAGTACTCTAATATTTTAAATATTATTATTTGCTTGAAATAAATATTCCATTGAAAAATAATTTTTATATGACTACTTCGGTCTTTAACATTATCTTAAATTTGAATTGTAAATTATCTACATATATATTATAAACACATTGATACGTTCAATTATTTTCCAAAATATACTTTATAAACTAGATCGATCGCTATAGATACTTGGTTGGGTTATTAAAAAAAAATCTTAAAAATTATACTACCTGGCTCAAAACTGAATAATTTTTTTCAAAATTCGACAATTCTGTCCACATTCATCCTTCTCGTTTAAAAATACTTTTTATTCGGTAGAAAATTCAATTTTTTCTAATTGGGGGTACAAATGTATGATTGAAAACTGATCTGTTTTAGTTGCTTGACATTTTCTTCTCAAGTGATAGTCTACCTATATTGTTCAAAATACAACTGTTTTATCGAAAATACCTGTTTTTTGCTGTGATTCGGATATGAATATTTCTTGAAAATGAGTCTTTTTGGTCTTTTTTTATTCCTTTTTCTGGATCTACATTTTATATTTCTCCAATTCTGCACATTTAGAATTGAAATTTTCTTCACTTTCAATATACATGTGTGTGTATTTATGGGTTTTCTAAGAATTTTAAACAGGACGATTTTTAACGTCTCTCGGATACGACGCAGTCGCAAGCCGACCCCCACATTATCTTGTCCTTTACTTACCAGTTCCATAACAAATTTGAAAGAGAGCGGTCTCTTATATACTCGGTTGGAGAAAAAGCAAAATAGAAAATTTTCAATTTGGTATAAATAAAGTTTCTTAAAATTGTGCTTCGATATGCAGTTACTGGGAAATTCGGAAACGTACTTAAAGATAAGTAATTCATAGCAATTCATTATTAACTGAAGTTTTTGGTGGGACTGACGTTAGAACTACAATCTCCACCATATGACGATTTGATACTTAACTTTCACATGATTTCGACTCAGAAAATAAA
>NC_046660.1:120105106-120113944 GCF_010883055.1 Belonocnema kinseyi | reverse complement strand
GATTCATGCGCATAATAAGCGGGAAATCCCTAATGGACAAAGTAAGTAACGAGATAATTCTAAAAGAATGTGGTGCAGAAGAGACGCTAGTAGACACATGAGTATGCCAGGACAGAAAAGTATGGCGGAAATTAGTTAATAAAAAGAGTGTCAGTAGAGTGAACGACGCCTGAAACAAAGACCTTGGCTATTAATGGACCCAAGTGGGGAACCTTACATAACGGCTTCGTGAGGTTCTTCGCCTTGGGTGATTGCTAGAGAGATTGATCAGCAACCTGGGTCGGAGCAGTGTTGCGGAACGAACATGTTATTTACATAAATAGCACGAGAATTCTGGATCAATCTGAAAAATCTCTATCCCATCCACACACTACTCCTTTCCCCTGCCGAGTGAGTCACGCCTACCCCGAAAGGGAAATGGCTTCATGGTGTAATAATAAAAAAAAATAATATGCCTCATCACGAGCCGAAATTTAGACCCTTCTTTAAACTTGCAGCTTCTTATTAGAACCTGCTTCTATACTATTTAAACATATACACTGTTTCAAACTTTTAACTCCTAGGGAACGAAACATTAGAGCCTATCTTTAACTCCATTTCAATTTATAGGCTCTACTTGGAATCTTTAGATACTACAGTCTTCATAATCAAGAACTTACTTTGACCATGCAAGACCTCTTTGAATCTGCTTTAAATCCTTAAGTCCTACATTTTTATACCTCACGACCCTACTTTGACGCTGTCTAAGCTTCCCTTTAATACTGACTCTACGTTGAATCTTTTTAGCCTAAAATCTTCAAAGTGAAGACTATACTTCGACATTTTATGAAGTTCATGAAAATAAACTAAAAATTATTTGTTAGTTCGTTTGAATGAACTCATCAGTCATCTTCATGAGTGCATTCACACTCAATTCTCAAAAATATTTAGTTCAAGATTCAACCTGATTGTTATGATTACATAAATAAATACAGTAAACTTCCACCTATGTCCCCCGCCGTAAAACTTATACGCTCACGAATTTCTCCCTCTGGAGGGGCCCCCGACCTTTACCGCGAATCTTCAGGATATTTGTGTCCAGCAACATTCATTGGCTGCCTCGGCCTTGTCTTGATACGCCCACTGTAAGCAAATTTTCCAACTGAGCATGAGCCAAAAAGCGCGGAATCAAAAACCGACTAAAATATCTCGCGGCAGATTGAGTATTGCAGCATGGTCTCACGCTCATGGACGAATGGGTCCAAGTGCTAGGAAAGTTAGCACAGTTGTTGACAACTTTTCATATATACGTATAATATCTTTGACACGCAGAAATGCAGATAATTTTTTTGGATAAAATAATACCTACATGGCTCTGCACTGCAACTGCATACGACTCGAGTCATGTTCCATTCTTTTGTCGATTAGAGATCTTTTAGTGTCACGAAATAGAATATCAAAAATTTGAGGTTAGTACGTCAGATCGGGTACTCTCATCTCAAATTTCGGACAGTTGATTATCTTGCGGGACACTGAAAGGTCATCAATCGACAAAAGAATGGAATATGATTGAGAAAATACATTCTACACTTGAAGAATTTGACTATTATGACATTTAAGAGTAGGTTTACCTTTCGAATATTTTCTCGAAAAAGTTATCTGCATTCCCATAATGTGATATTCAAATATTTAGTTCCAACTTCCCGCTCGTCGGGCCTCTTTTTTTAATTGGTTCGTCCCTGTCGCGGGCTTGACCTCATAGTCTGCATAGGGCACGTGGTGGGAAGTGAAGAATTGCGCACAGGGAAATAAGTGTGTATGGTGGCAAGGGGACTAGGCGGGCGGGGACATAAGTGGAAGTTCACTGTACTTCTTTGCCATGTTTAATCACAAAAAACTATTTTTTCTTAACTAAAAATGCTGAAATTCGATATGAGAATAATATTTGCGATGGAAAATTGCTTAATATTGTCGATTTATAACTCAATATAAACATTTTTGTAAATAATTAATGAAATTGTGTATATTCAACAATCATGTAGATAATTGACAATCGCCGAATTATAAGAATATAATATTTTCTATGTTTAGCAAGAAATAAAATAAATTAATTAAAACATTCGAAAAATATATTGAAATATATGTTTAATTATATATTTAAATATTACTATTTATGTGTCTACCAGCTGATTTAGTAGGAAAAATCATTTCTTCCTGCGAGAAAATGCTTATTGTTTTAATTTTTTAAAAATATTTGTTGGATAATAAGAAAAGCCAAACGTATGCAAAATAATTGACTACTTATCTGATATCTCGAATTTTGGGAGACTAAAAACTTCGTTAATAAACCAGTAATTTTATTGTTAATATTAGCTTATTTCCTTATGAATATTTTGTTCAATCTTAAACTAAATATTTTTATTTTTTTAGTGTAATTTCATTCATTATGATGTTAAACGAGCGTTTTAAAAGTCTGGGCAATATATATGTAGATACAAAATATTGTTGTTGAAATCGCCAAGTTTAATATTTAATTCGTTTAGATAGTAAACAACACAAGATAAAATGCAAATATCTAGCTTAAAGTTATTTTAAAGCGTATATAACGGTGAATACTTCTAAAAAACAAAACAAATTTATATTGAATTCTTCAAAAATGCTTTCAAATATTTCACAACGCAAAAAGTTTTGAAAAAGTAATTATTTAAATAAGTATTTCGTATTTTAATAGATTTTGGAACTAAAAGTATTGAACAAGTGCTAATGATTTTTGTCGAAAATATCCTATCGCGCTCCGGCCCGTGCAGAAAGTTTGGTGTGGTGCCGGTCGGGCCCCGATCTGCAAAAATGTGGGCCCGATAGGGAAATTCTAGAAATTTGTCTCTATTCTTTTAGAATTATCTCGTTACTTACTTTGTCCATCAGGGTTTTCCCGCATATTATGCGCATGAATCTCATTTCAATTGCGTTAATTTTACTCTTATCTTTTTCTTGAAAAGTCCATGTCTCGCAACCGTACAGTACAGTCGGTACAAATATAAAATTATGTATTGCCATTTTAGCTTTATTTGATATATTTTTACTTCTGATAAGGGGACCTGCTCTACCAATAACCTTCTTACCTTCATTTATTCGTCTATCTAATTCCTCATCTATCTTCCCGTCCCTAGTAAATAAGTTATTAAGGTATATGAACTTATCAACTTGTTCTTTTCTCTCATCATTTAATAAAATATTGCATAGTGTTTTCTCACTCTTTCCTTCGAACACCATAGTTTTTGTTTTATTTGCGTTGATTTTGAGGCGCATGCTCTTCATGCTTGCATCTGGTTTATTCAACATTCTTTGTATGTCTTCAATAGACTCTGCCATAACAACATTATCATCTGCGAACGCTAACCAACGTACCCTTACTATTTGGAGATCCACACCCCCTTCGTCGAAGAGAGCCATTCTTAAACACTTGCCCATAAATAATATAAATAACCATGAAGATATAATGCATTCTTGCCTAACTCCTTGAAAGATATCGAAACAGTCACTCAGTTTCCCATTCACTCTTACACTCGCTTTGTTACCTGTATATATTGTTTTTATAGCTTGTAGGATCCATCCATTGACTCCATACTCTTTCAGGACTTCCCAAAGTTTACTTCTATCTACCTTGTCAAAAGCTTTTTCTAGGTCAACAAATGCACAGAAAACTTTTTTTCCTACTCTACACCTTTTTTCTGTTATTTGCCTTAAGCTAAATATTTGATCCGTACATGACCATCCTGGCATAAACCCACTTTGGACTTCCCAAATCTTTGTTTCTGTTATTTTCATTACCCGAAGAATAAGTATTTTTGAATATATTTTACTTAAGGTGCTTAATAAGCTAATCCTTCTGTAATTATTGCACTCCCTTTTATCTCCCTTTCTCTTGTATATTGGTACGATAATCGCTTCTTTCCAATCGTCTGGGACGTCTCCCATCTCGAAACATAAATTTATCAATACGCACAGTCTATGTGGTATGCACGAACCAGCATGTTTAGGCATTTCAGCGTTAATACCATCCACCCCGGCAGCCTTACCGTTTTTCAAGTTCTTAATTATATCCCTAACCTCAGTAACACAGACTTTTTCAATTGAGTTTTCCATCGCATCGTGTTCAACATCGCAGTTGTGGTGTCCTATAGCTTCATCTCTGAATTGTCTCCTAAAATAGTCTCTGAAAGCCTCTAGTATTCCGTCTGCATTATATACCATTTCCCCCCTACTATTTCTCATGTTGACAATTTCTGTACTTTTGTTTCCTTTAATTTTTTTATAAAGTAGTTTCCTGCTTCCTTCAAAGTCGTTTTGTATTTGTATATCTTATTCTGCTCTAATTGTATCTTTACTTTCTTTTTAAGCGTATAACGTAGAATACTTCTAAAAAACAGAACCAACAGAGTAACAAAAAGGGATCAATTTTCTTGCGGAGAATTTTGCTCTAATGATCATTTGACTCTCAAGATCATAATGATCTGTCCATTCAGATCAATTTGATCTTATTTTTTGGTTCATTTGTCAGAGTAAACAAAATAGCCGCCAATTCTTGGTACTGGTATCATAACGAAATAACCTAAAAATTGTATTTAACCGCACGCAAGACCCAACTACACTTAACAGGTGATATTTTCTAATATGAGATTTCGTTTTTTTTAACATTTCAAGTACGCTGCATGATTAGAAACCATGGAAATCTTTCTTATGAGCTAAAGTACTCTAAGAACGCCAGCCATCTTGGTTTGAGTTAATATCTGATCCCGAATCAGATCATCCCAGGGTTAAAAGTCGGATATTAGCCAGAGTTCACGTCCGGCGCAGTACCACGCCAGTTGTAATTCAGAATAAATACCAGTACTGTCTGTTAGTACTGTGCAAACCATCTGCATAGTACTGGTTTACTACTAGCTCAGTACTGACTGTAATTGCTGGTAGAATACCGACGCAGGAATTCCGCCAACGGTTGGCGCTATACTGGTTCACAACTGGCCCAGTACTGACCGTCAACTTTGGTGAAATACCGGCACAGAAGTTCCTCCAACGGTTGGCGTGATACTGGTAATCTACTGGCGCAGTACTGGTACATATTATTGGTAACATACTGACCCAATAGTTTAAACAATGGTTGGCGTTATACTGGTTTACAACTGGCCCCGTACTGACCATTATTACTGGTGTAATATCCGTCCGGGTGTTCCGACAACGGTTAACTCGATACTGACATACTACTTTTGCAGTACTGATACGTATGACTGGTAAAATACTAAAACAAGAGTTCAACGAACAGATGGCATCATACTGGTTTACAACTGGCCCAGTACTGATCGTCGCCGCTGGTGCAATACCGGAACAGGAGTTCCGCTAACGGTTGGCATGATACTGGGTCGACTACTGGCGTAGTACTGATACGGATTATTGGTAAAATACTGAAATAAAAGTTTAATTAACGGTTGACATCATATAGGCGTACCACTGGCTGAAGAGTGATATGCGTTACTGGTTATATACTGGTGCTGATTGACAACCGACATAAGAGTTCAGCCAGTGGTTGTCGTAATACTGAGTCTATTACTGGCGCAGTACTGATACGTATTACTAGTCAAATACTGACACAAGCGTTCAACCAACAGTTGGTATCATACTGGTGTACTACTGGCTTAGGAATAATATTTATTACTAGTGAAATATACTGACATAAGAGTTTAACCAACGAATGACATCGTACTGGTTTGCAACTGGCCCAGTACTGACCATTACCCCTGGTGTCAAACAGGCACAGGAATTTCGCCAACGGTTAGCGTGATACTGAATCAATTACTGGCGCAGTACTGATACGTATAACTGGTTAAATACCGGCATCGGTGTTTCGCCAGTGATTGGCGTAGTTCTGGCCACTTCATAACTTCAAGTGCTGATCGACAACCGAGATAAGAGTACAGTCAATGGTTGGCGTGATACTGTGTCTACTACTGGCGCAAGAGTTCAGCGAATGGTCGGCATTATACTGTTGTACTGCTGGCTTAGGAGTGGTATACTCATCTGGGCAAATACTGGTACGGGCGTTTCACTAGCGAGTGGCTTATTTTTTGTAATTGTCACTAATTGTATTTGAAATTAGAATTCAAAAAATGTTTTCTTTAAACGAAAAATGGTATTTTTCATGTGAATTTTCAAAACAGAACAGTTAGTCATGTTCCCAGGTGGAAATGTCGTTAATGTGTCGGAGTTCATCACCGGCGCAGTATTGGTCCAGAACTACCCACCAGTAGAGACAGCCGGTGGTTCGCCCACTATGGCAGAACGTTGGCCGCACGGCCGGGGCGGTACTATGTCAGCAGTACAAAAATAGACTTGAAAACAAAAAAAACACGTCTATAAATGTTTTGAAATATCGAGAAATTGACTACACAATTAAGGTGAAAACATTTTTTTTCTATTACTTTTTTTCAGGAAAATTGTAATCGATTTAAATAATTTATTTAAAAATTATTTTATTTATATTTCCGTAAACAGTTAGTTAATTTTATATCTCTTTGATGTCGTATGATGATAAAAAGATTAACAAGAAAAAAGAGTTGTAAAATTGTCGTTTTAACATTTCTGAACTGCAGCTCATGAGGATGGCTTTTTTATAGAGTTTCAACTTGTCGGATTAGCACAGTGGTTAGCACTCTCGACTGCTAAGAGATAGATTTAGGTATATAGATGTAGGTTCTACACCCCGTAGCGTTAGAAATATTATTTGTAATTTAATGTGTAAAAGTATAATATATGTATTCATTCTAAGAAGTGCCATTAACATGTATTGACAAAATACTCGCAGTCAATTATTATTTATTTTATAAATACCTTTTTTGTTATATCTTTAGATTATAGAAATATTGGGTGTTAAAATTAAACAAATAGTTTGAAAATTATATTTTTGTAATTATAAATAATATACGGGCGATATGCAGTCGTATGATGATGAATGGATGGTCTTTAAAACAATTAAATAATTTCTTATAATTTTTAAAATTAACTCCGGCATTTTCGTAGCCCAGCGGTTTGCCAGTACCGCTAAGCATTACAAGCAAGACCTGGTATAGTACTGGCCCAGTACAACCAGACAGTACTGAAACATCGGCAGGCGGTACTGGGCCACTACTGGACCGGTGGTGTATTTTTACCTGGGATACGTTCCATATCACTTGGAGCCTGAGCAGTACCTGCCCAGTACTAATCTTCAGTATTGGCCCAGTGGTGAACTTCATCACTGGCCCAGTACTACAGCTCAGTACCTCGCGGAGTTTGCAGTATTGGTTGAGCCTGTACTGGGCCAGTACTAACAGAGGGCACCGCACCAGTACCAAATTTAAGAACTAGCCCAGTACTGGCTAAATACTGCAAGTCAGTACAGAACATTGTTATCATTAGGGGGTTTACCGGTATAAATCCAGTACTCCTGCCAGTATTCTAATAGTATTGCGCCAGTACCGAACTCCGACCGGCGGTACTGGCGTTGTATTGTGCCGATGGTAAATTTCCCCCTGGGATTATGATCTCAAAAGTCGATCATTTACTCCGGCCGATCAAAATGCTCTTTAATTCGATATCATTTTTGTTGCTTATCAAAATGATATTGATTTCGGTATCATTTTTAACAGTTTTAGTTGATGTGAATTTTTCAGTGCACTATGCTTCAGCCTAATTATCAAAAAATTCCATTCATAATATGTCTAAAACATAACTGCGAATATCCTTGATATTTATATCACATATATTATTTTATTTTTTCTGATAAATAACAAAACTTATTTTTATTCATCCATATTGGTGTGAGATTATAGAGAACCTGCTTTGATGTCACAAGTCCTACAGCAGTAGTTTGAGCTTTAAAGGAGGATCTAATTTATCTTAAACACAAACCCTACTTCGACACTAAACGTATATCGCTGCTTATTCAGAACCTACTTTATAGCTCCTAGCCCCTACGAAGGTAGGAGTTACAGCTTCAAAGTAGGGCCTAGATTTCGGCTCAGGATACCTATGAAAATTGGGAAAAAACTTGAAATATTATTTATCTTAGATCAAGAATTTACAGATATAAATTTAAAAAGCAACATATTTTTAAACTGTTCTTATTCATGATATAAAAGCAATAAGGAGGTTAGGTTTAGGTAAAGTTACAACTGATGGGAAGGTAAAGCAGATTTTGCTTTAACCTATATTTTTCTAGCCTAACCGGAGCTCGTCTTAAGAATTTCGCATGATCACAATTTTTTAAATATTTTAATCAAACAGCATACAAATTATTAAAACATAAGTACCAATTGCAAAATTTAGAAAATTATCTATAAAAAAATAACTGACTACGTCAAATCATTATAAGTTATAAAATCACAACTTCTAAAAGAGGTAAAAGTTCGTTCTCCAACGTAGAAAAATAATTTTTCCTTTCTGTTCTTGTTAATTTACTTCCTGTGCGCAAAAAAAAAACTTTAACAATAACTAGAATTCTGCTGAGCACGTATTCGCATGTGTTAGTGATGACTACTATAAATGCCCGTTTTAGAAGGGGCCTCGTCTTATAACTTATAGGCAACTTTCTCCTATCTATGAAAGAGTTGCGAATATCTTAATATTTATATCACAGATATTACTAGCGTTAATGTAAGGTCTTAATTACATCGATAAAAGATAAAGTTTACATCGATTCCGGGTAAAAGATTCACAGAAACAAAAATTCACCTTGCCGGATAAACTTTACATGAATCGAAGATAATTTCCAATTTTTAACTGTGCCTGGATAATATTTCGCTCAGGCGCGGATCTAGAGGGGGG
>NC_046660.1:120090830-120105096 GCF_010883055.1 Belonocnema kinseyi | reverse complement strand
AAATTTTGCAAATAAGATAATTAAAGTTTATTATATATAATACTGGAAGGCGAATTTCCTCCTTTAATACGGTAATAGAGAAAACATCAATTCTCAGCGTGTATTTTTCAAATGTAACGCCCATTTTATATCATGTAGTTACATGCAGATCCTCTGGTAACGTGTATCAATGTAACAATGGATTCCCAACACTGGCGTTGTCACTCTTGAATCGTATCCACATGCGGCAAGAAAGCATGACAGCCAATGTAGATTCTCAACTATGTAATTCTCGCAGCCAATCAGGGTCTCGGATTCTCTCATGGATGTATGGGACATCATTTTATTGTGAATAACCATTTAAGTTGAACAGGGAGCGAACTCAGCTGATTGCGAGATTTGCGAGGTTACATTTTACAACAATCAATAATGTTAAATATTTTATTTCTGCATTCAGGCTATTTTAAGGCGACTTTAGTGTTTTGAAGATAATTTTTTTCATAGATTCTTGGCTCGTTATAAAAAGAAAATGTTTGCCGTTATGATACCAAAAGTTCAAGCTGATACCAAGAACTGAAGTAATGCGAAAATCAACTAGTGATTGCATACATTAAAAAAAAATAAGACTTAAAAATCAGAAGATTGTGCTTTAAAAAAATGGAAAAATGTCAGAATTATTTAACTATGTATTATTTTAATTGCTTCTTTAATGAAAAATTGTTAAGATACCAAGCACGAAATATGTATTATCATTCGAAAAGAAAGAAATTAGGTTCTGAAATATCATGATTCAGCGTGACCGCTGGACCGGAAAACTAGGAAATAACCGGGAATTATTTTTGACCGGGAAGTGATAGTGAATTTCTTCTTTGACCGGGAATTTTACAAGTTTTTCGAAGAAAAATATATCCAATCACTTGAAATCATTAAGTTTACAATGTGTAATTCTAAAATCTTTTACCATAAAAAGTTTCCATTTTATATTTTCATTATTTAGGGTACATTTTCCATTTTAAGAATTTTAAAGTGCAGTTTTGAAGGCTTACTTAATAAAAGTTTAAAAGCTTTTGTGATTGAAATTTTTTTGACAAAAAACGTTTTAAGTTGATCAACTGTAAATATAAATTCATTCATGATTTTTAAAATTTAACTGAAGTACGGGTATTCGAAATTGAACAATAATTGAATTATTTTATGGGGCGATTTTAAATCAGTTAAAATTAAACAATTTACAGATTTTTACGTTAAAAATTGAGCTACTTCAATTCAAAAGCCTTAGTAGTTAATCAAACGTGAACTTCCGACTGTAACTTTATAAACATTCTGTTGTTTCAGTAGAAAACATACCATTTTTAACCTTTTCAATTTAAACATTTTCAATTAAGAAAAAGAGTAATTTTTTAATAGTCAGCAATGTTTGCATATTTATTTAAAATGGAATATTAAAAACTAAATAATTCGAAACTAAATTGTTTGAAACAGAAAGCCTTGAATCTTTAATATTTCAGGGAGCTAAACTCAAACTTAGAACGTCATAATGTTAATTTTATTGTTCCGTTCAAAAAAATGTTTATTTATGACTGAAAATGTGGAGTTTTTATGTATGAATAACAGATAAAAATGTATTCATTTAGAAAAAATTCGAGTAAGTTAAGGAAATACTTATAATTTTTTAATTAAAATTGTGAACCTTTTAAGGATGTAGCAAGAATTGCGATGCCAGCGCTATCTGTCGGCGTTTAAATTCATTATATTGGAGAGAACTGGGGATTCCCATCTGTCAGTTGCTTTTTGGGCTTTTTGCTTAATGGTATTAAATAAGTTCCAATGCCTCTACAATAATCTAATTTATTTCGGAGGAGATACATCAGTAAGAACAATTTTTTTGTATTTTCTGTTGCTGATAGTACATGTGTTACCGAAATTTGCTCACACGGAAAAAATTCATCCGCAAAAAGCCATGAATAGGTCTCGGATACGGGATAAAAAAATCAAACATTAAATCCTTATTTCTATGAAAAATTTATGGATATATATTTTACTATTTTTTTATGAACAGTTCGATTTTCCTACGAACAGTTCCTGACAATTTTAGACTTAAATATAAAAAGAGAACAATTTTATTTGTGCGATTCAATTTATATTTATAAATTCGCACAACTCTGAGGATTTGAAACCTCGAACTCGACAGTTTCTAAACATAAACCATGAGTGCGTAAAACACGCGCAGTTACCGAGGCTGAAAAATGTAGGTATAATAAAAATTCTAGCCACTCATCCGACGAATTCGATCCACACATATGCGTGCACATACGTACCGAGCGGGTGGATGAGAGTGTGTGCAGGCCACGTACAGCCGAACCTACACTCGTGAGTGCTCTGTGAAACTTTTCCCAATCACTCATAATATTTTTGTAATTATTTACGGAAAAAAAGTGATGAGCGTTTTAGACTTGTCATAACGAGTTCGTCAATTCTTTCTCATAATTCGCAGATTATTTATATTATAAATTCGCCTGAATTATTCTCAAATCCGAGACCTAGCTCCTAGTTCGTGACTTCTTTACGTATACATTTTTCCGTGCACTTCATCGTGACGCTGTATACGAGATCAGAATTATTCTCCTAACCTCACTGAAACTTTCGCCGAAATATGTTTAATTTTTAACCTTTTGCAAATTTTACCTGCAAAAATGTCTAACTTTTGTTTTTTCTGTGTTGTTTTAAATCTGGTGTCCCGATTTATAGCTCGAATTCACTCATACTTTTCCGTTTTCCAATTGCTGCTAAGTATGCCGTAGCAGACGACAGCTTTTATTCCATCTTAGGATAAACTTTCCCCAAATAGCATGTAAACTTTATCAGCTGGAAATTTTACATGCAACCAAATTTAACTTCAGTTTTTTCTGTGAACGCTTACTAAGGTAGGAATTACAGATTCAAAGTAGAGCCTAAATTTGGGCTCGGGATAGTTAGCCCTTTCAGGCGATGGCCCGTCTGCGTTCTTGATTAAAAAACTTACCTGGCCAGTATCCAAACAGTGCACGTTTAGGCTTTTGAAAAACGAAAACTGTCCGCTCAGTGCAAGGATAGCAACTGCGTTGTATCAGGACCAACCCGGTCTATTCCCGGTTGATTGAAGAAACATTTGACTGAATCTACCAAATAAATGAATTTCTGTATGTTCAACCAAATGTGCGGTTGATTAAACTAAATTTAATGGTTAATAAAAGTTGGTTTATTACACTAAATATTTTATTTCATACAACTAAATATTTTGATCGCTTCAAACAGCAATTTTGTTTATTGAATGCAAATGTAGTTGATCTTTTTTTCATATCATAGCTCAAGTCATTTGTGGGCGTCCGCATAGAAAAGTCCCTTGCGCCTGTTATGAAGTTACGCAGAGCCTTTTGGGTCATTCTGGTGAATTTCCTGTATATTAGGTAGAAATCCAACTAGTCAGGTTGAAAAATAAGGCGTTGGGGTATTTTTGTTGTTGGAACTTTGAAAAAAAGCTTTTCGAGAAAAACGCATATAAAGTGTTGGTGAGTGTCATAAGCGTGCGTATTATTATATTTTTCTCATTTGAAATGAAATATATCCAACTCCATTTGATTTTGAGACATACACAAATTTCGTGGCGCTGTACTTTTCCTGTCTAGTCCGCCTTGAGTCGACACTGGTGCGCTGCAGACTGACTTTCCAGAGGCTAGACTGGGATTTAACGCTCAGATCGACTAGTTTCTAGACAGAACGTCTAATTTAATAAAAAAGTAATCATTAAATAATATATAGATTTTTCAGATAATTGAAAATATAAAAAAAGGTTGTGTAGACAAAAAAAGGAAATCATGAGTTTCCGCAAAAGTCTATTACATATGCCCGGAGTCGAAATTTTGACGTATCATTTCATATTATTTTGCTGTGACTTTACCGCGTTGCCTTAACACACTCAGCCATCTAAAAGTTTAAAAAAAATTTATTTTACTTGGATATGAACTTCCATTCATTACATCGTAATATTTATTTCAATAAAACATGAAAGACTTGTAACATTCATAGTGCTTTATAAGTAAATAAATCATTCAAAATAATGAGATTTTTTTTTGTACTTGCGATTCAGTTACGACATAATTATTTCTTATTATTTCAAGCAATTAATACGTTAGGCCTAATTTTCATTTAAACTACCAATAAATAATTACTATTAATTATTTATGATGAAATTTGATTTTCTCGAATATTATAAATATAATACATAGCATTATAAATATTATACTCATTATAAATTTAATATAAATTTATCATAACTTGACTATATAATTCAATTTAAAAAAAGGCTTTGAAACATTCTTTTAAAAAATCGTTCTCAAGAATACAGTGCGTATATTAAAATTTCAATCGCATTTAATAAATAATCATTGTTTATCAACTTAAGGCCATGTGACGAGTGGGACACGTGACCAGGTTCCAACTATACCGATAATTTTTTTTTATTTCATTAAGAAAGGTGGGTCTGGTCATGAATTCTAATAATTATTAAAAAAGTATAAAAAAATTATTTACAATTTTGGGTATTTAAATGAGATTAAAATCAAATTTAAAATCCTATTTGACGTCTAAGAATCAAGTTAATTCCGAATAATTCCTGAAAACAAAATCAAGAATCTAACGAACAAATTTGGACAAACACCATAAAATATTCCCATTGCAATCTGAAAAAGAGAAAAAAAACATACTTCTTCCTCCTAAAAAAGAAAAGAAAAAATCTTCCCTCCCTCTGGCCAGAAAAAAGAGGAAAGAAAAATTTTATTTCTGGTCAGAAGGAGGGAAGATTTTTTTCTTTTCTTTTTTAGGAGGAAGAAGTTTGTTTTTTTTTCTCTCTTTTTCAGATTGCAATGGGAACATTTTATTGTGTTGGTCCAAATTTGGTGGTTAGATTCTTGATTTTGTTTTCAGGAATTATTCGGAATTAAAATTATTTACATAATAACTTTTTAATTAATTATATAAATTTAGGATTAGACCCACCTTTCTCAGTGCTTTTCATTTATTATCCCAATGTTTCAACTCGATCTGGCGCTTTGTATGAAAATAAGTCTCCAAATACAAAAAGTGCCGGTAAGGTAGAATTCTGATTACGTGACCCACTCATCAAATGGCCTTAAATATGAAATAGTGTTCATTTAATTATTAACTGTGCATTAAAAAAATTATCTATTGCAATTTTATAAATCTTCAATTAAAAAATTATTACTTTTTGAATTCACTCTTGTAATTTTTTAATAGTTCCAACCGTGATTCTATCTAATGCTACTTAAAATCTGAATTAATCAAATTCGTAACGAACACCTACATAGCGCCAAGACTGGGACTAGAAGTAGAAAAGTTAGAATCAAACACGTGGAAAAACTAGACAGCACCAGTGTAGCGCCCGTCTAGTATTGCGTGAATATACAGGCTTGAGAAAAACTGTACTGGAATTAGTATGAGTCAAGACTGCCACGAAATTTTTCCACACGGGTAAGTATACTATCAAATTATTTGGTGTACGTCCTGATATCATCCACCCACTTAAACCCAAAAATAATCATTTTAACTCTGACTTAGAAAAACGCGAATATCTTCTAAGACCTAAACTAGAACTGGCTATAAGAGCTCTTTTCATGTGGACGCCCACATTTATTTTTTTTTAACCTATTTCATGGAGGCGAGCATTAGTTATGATCACTGTTTGAAAAAGAAGAAAGAATTAAAAATACCTTGACCCCCAATGTGCAAGAGACTGAGGAGGGGGGAGTCCAATTGAAATAGAATCTGTTCTTATGAAATCTGAGATTAGATTCTCTGTACCGCACCGGTATGAACCTGTGAACGAACGGTTTCCTTGTTGCTTACTGCGGATACTACTGCAGGCTACCAATTTCTAACAAATGACTGTGAGGTGATTGTTTATATCACTGATTTTTAAAATGAAAAATCACAGGCGATTCAAATCTTGTGATGCGTGACTATAAAGTGCGGATGCTGGCGCGTGGGCTGACGTAATCTGCGTCCCCATGTGAAAAATTTTGTAGTTCGCCAGAGTTCATCACTGGCCCAGTTCTGGTCATCAGTACAGATAATCGGTAATTCACCCATTGCTGGCTGGCGGCTGGCTCTACCTCGGGGTTTACGACTGAGGCAGTGCTATGCCGACAGTATAAATATTTAAAAATGAAAAAAAATGAATTTAAAAAGTATGGTTCATGTAGAATGGTCTAAACACCTAAAAAGTGAAACGTTACACAAAGGTTTGACAAAATTTGTTATTAAACAAATTTTCGCAGTTCATTATAAATTTTCTCTAGTTCCGTCAATAAAAATTGTGACCGCTCATTAAAAATCACATTTTGTGTCATTATAAAAAGTTTTGAAAAGGTCTTAAACGCGAAAAACGAAATGTTACTCGAAGAACAATAGTAATTGATTCAAATAATGTATTGAAAAATTATTTGATTTATATTCTCGTTAAAAGTTAATTTATTTTACATCTATATAATGTCGTATAAAAATATAAATAAATTATAAAAAGAGAATTAATTAATAGTTATTTTAAATTTTTTGAGATTCAGCTTATGAGGATGTTTTTTCATTCACTTTCAATTATGTACATGGAGAAACCTTCTGGCGCATTATTTGTTAAAAATCCATACTTTATTTTACGGTTTGTACTTTGCAATGGAGGGATAGAGGCGAACTATTGTAATATTTACTACGTTAAGCAGTAATTTGTATCTGTTATAAGATGTTTAATTGTTTATGATGTTGATGATATTTCACCTTCTAATAACTGGCATATTTCACATATTGAAACTAAAATATACCTAATGTGACCTAATATATCAATTTTCAGGACAGTAAATGCATAGATTCATAAAAAGAGTTTTAAACATTGAAAATGGACAAATTCTAATTTAAAATCGTGAAATTAAAATAGTACAATTTTAAACCAATTTATGATCATTTTATTCATGCATTAGATGTCTAAACTTTATACGTTTAAATTTGAGACCATCTAATAATTAAAATTTTAATTTAAAAATATTGGTTTTAGAAAGTTCAAATTGAATAAAATATGTGAAATATTTTAATTTGTAACTCTAAAAAAAATGATATTAGGATTAGGGATTGTAAACTATGAATAATTAGAAATTAATTCAACAAACGATATTAAAAAGCTTATTGTATATAGGTTAAAAAAATTAGAAATGTAAAAAATTTAATGTTAAAAATAAAAGTTTCCAATCATTCTTCAATTCTCCAGGTTTTTGCATTTAAAAATGATAATTCTTATTTAACCATATTTTATTTTTATTCATACTTTTTTTAAGTTTTAATTGCGTGAAAAAATACTAGCAGAATTTTTTTTTAAATTATTAAGAGGATCGGCTAGGTTGCTCAAGTCTGAAACCCACAATTGTGGAGATATCGGGTCCGATATACAAAATTTCGGTATACAAACCAATATATCGATATACCGATATACAGTCCGTAATACAAAAGTTCGGTGATTCTTGTTTCACTAATCCAATTCCGTGGCGGCTTGTTCTTAGCCTTTCACTATAAGATTCACAATACAGTGTTTATACAGTGGACGAGAACGCTTCTGTAAAAAAAATGAAGTATTCAAAAATTTGACTAAATTCCCTTTAACGCTTTGCAAAATACGTTCTTTAAATTTAACTTTTTTATTTTTGTGTTGAGGAAATAGGCATCTCGAGAGGATGAAGACGTCAGAACTAAGCTGTGAGATGTGCGACGGCGCCGGAACTGTGTCGATGTCGACGCTACGTTTTATTGAGCGTATCAGGAATGACGACTTTCGCTTACTTCCAAATATTCTCATTCGAAACCTGCTTTACACGCACGCTATTAAATCATATTTTGATAAATTTCGCTTTGGTAGATTAAAACTTAGTTTTTGGCTGATTATTTATTTGACAAATTTAAAAAAATGATTTCGTCTTGTTCACAATTTTGTTGTTGTTATACTTAAGAAATATGTATTACAATGAAACATTAAAATAATACCTCACTGCAGAAATGAGCAGGATGCATTATGGTCATTTGTCTCAGTCGGGGGCCGTTTTAAGTCAACGAGCCCAACGTAAACAATCTGGGAAGTGCATGAAGGAAAGGTATATATTATATAGTACCGAATATTGGGGAAAACCCGAACCCAAAAGCCCACTGATTTTAATCTGTGACTACAATATTCTGAGTTGCTGTAAAAGGAATAGTGTCCCCATGTTTATGGTGATGGCTATTGTAATTGAGAGTTTAAGTTCTTAGGATTAGTCCCTTATTCAAGTCAAGAGAGTAGTTACTTAAACTTTAAAGTGTATATTCGGCCAAAATTTTTGTGTTTAGAATATAAAAATAAGATTGATAAAATCTCCAAAAGTAATTAAATTTAATTCATCTTCACTGTTAAATATATTTTTAAAATTGTAATGCAAAAATTTTTGAGGACCTTTTTAATACAATAAAGAAATCACATTAAAGTCCTAAATATAAGTCCTAACTAAAAAAATGCACAAATTTTAATTTAAAGTATTCAATACTAAACTAAAACTAAAATCATACGGAATGAAGCATTTAGAATTTGCATTTTAGTGCAATACATATTTAAAACCTAACCATTTTTATTGGCTTACTAGCGGTCTTGCGCGCGCCACGGCGCACGCCTATTTATCTTTTTATGAAAAAGAATAAACCAAAAACCTATCTCCTCTATGTTACACATATTTAATTAATGTTACAAAATATTAGTATAAACTAATAGAAAGCACCAAGAGATGAGTTCTGTACCTGAAACTGTAATTAATCTTTTATAATAGGATTTTATCGAATTTCATATGTTTTTGGTAAAAAATGAAATTGAACTATTTTATTCCAAATGAGCTTTTTTATTAAAAATTAATTTAAACCTAATATTGATAAATAGCATTTATTACAATTTTGTAACTCACGTTGATGATAATCATATTCTTTAAATAATGAACTTTGCATTTTTAAACCACAATTCTTAGAAATCAATTCAGAAAAAATTTTGCACGCGCATTATATTAATCAATTTTCTTATAGGTAGAAAAACACACGTAATAAGCTTGTTGCCACTTGGTAAACTCTCCCCTGAAAATCTTGGTCAAGTCTACCCTTTAAAATCTTTCTTTAAAATTGAAATAATAATTATTATATTTCAAATTACATTGAAATTAATGGAATTATTTATTAAAAATAACACTTTAAACCAATAAATACTTTAAAACTTATCATGTGGGGTGAAGGTATTGTGAAAAATGTGGTCTTACGGAAAATTAATCTTTATGATTGAAAATTTATATCCTTGTTTTTATAATGCATCTCTTGGCAGCATCTGCATCCGTTGAAATATCAAATATTACATTTTCTATCGAAAATCCATATTTGCAGGTTAAAAATTCAACTACTTTGTTGAAAACTTACATACTTGTTCGAGAATTCAACTCTGGTATAAATTTAAAGTTTGTTGAAATTATTTTTTTAAGATATTCACCACTACGTTTTCATTTAGAATTCTTTGTTAAAGTTTACTCTTTTTTTATTGGAAATTTGGCCATTCAGTTTAAAATTTATATTTGTAGATTTGAAACTTAAGTATTTGGTTAGAAGTTAAACTATTCGATTCCCAGGGGGAAATTTACCACCGGCACAGTACCACGCCAGTACCGCCGGTCGGAGTTCGGTACGAGCGCGGTACTGTTAGAATACTGGCAGGACTACTGGTTTTATACCGGTAAACCCCCTAATGATAACAATGTTCTGTACTGACTTGCAGTATTTAGCCAGTACTGGGCTAGTACTTACATTTGGTACTGGTGCGGTGCCCTCTGTTAGTACTGGCCCAGTACTGGCTTAACTAATACTGCAAACTCGACGAGGTACTGATCTGTAGTACTAGGCCAGCACTGAAGTTCACCACTGGGCCACTACTGCAGATTAGTACTGGGCAGATACTGGTCAGGCTTAAAGTGATAACGAAGTCGTGCAGCCAACGTTCTGTCATACTGAGCGAACCACCGGCTGTCTGTACAGGTGGGCAATACCGGGCCAGTACTGCGCCAGTGGTGAACTCCGGCACACTACCGACATTTCCACTTGGGAACATGAGTAACTGTTTTGTTTCGAGAATTCACATTAAAAATACAATTTTTCGTGTAAAAAAAACATTGTCTGAATTCTAATTTTAAATACAATTAGTGACAATTACAAAAAATGCGCCAATCTCTGGCGAAACGCCCGTACTAGTATTTCACCAGATATGTATACCACTCCTAAGCCAGTAGTACACAAGTATAATGCCGACCATTGGCTGAACTCTTGCGCCAGTAGTAGACATAGTATCATTCCGACCATTGGCTGTACTCTTATCTCGGTTGTCAATCAGCACTTGAAGTTATTGTGTGGGGAGAACTACGCTAATCACTGGCGAAACATCGATGCCGGTATTTAAACAGTGATGCATATTAATCTTAAGCCAGTAGTACACCAGTATAATGCTAACCGTTGTCTCAGCGCTTGTGTCAGTATTTGACAAGTTATACGTATCAGTACTGCGCCAGTAGTAGATCCAATATCACGCTAACCGTTGGCGAAACTCATGTGTCTGTATAACACCAGTGTTAATGGCCAGTACCGTGCCAGTTGCAACCCAGTACGATACCAATCGTTGGTTAAACTCGTATGTCAGTATATTTCACTAGTAATAAATATTATTCCTATGCATATAGTACATCAGTATGATACCAACCGTTGGTTGAACGCTTTTGTCAGTATTTTACCAGTAATACGTATCGGAACTGCAAAAGTAGTATATCAGTATTACGCCAACCGTTGGCGGAACACCCGTACCGATATTACACCAGTAATAAAGGTCAGTATGGGGCCAGTTGTAAACCAGTATAATGCCAACCATTGGTTGAACTCTTGTGTAAATATTTTACCAGTAATATATATCAGTACTGCGCCAGTAGATTACCAGTATCAGGCCAACCGTTGGCGGAACTTCTGTGCCGGAATTCCACCAAACGTGACTGTCAGTACTGGGCCAGTTGTGAACCAGTATGGCGCCAACCGTTGGCTGAATTCCTGCGTCGGTATTCTACCAGTAATCACAGTCAGTTCTGAGTCAGTAGTAAACCAGTACTGTGCCTATGGTTGGCACAGTACTAACAGATAGTACTGGTATTTATTCTGAATTACAACTGGCGTGGTACTGCGCCGGTCGTGAACTCTGGCCAATATCCGACTTTTCATTCTGGGTTGTAAATGCAAATCTTTCATTAAAAAGCCAAATTTTCAACAAAACCGTTCACACTGAAAATAAAAAATTTTTATTTTTATTTTTAAAAAATTAACGAATTTTCAACCAAAAACTAAAAAATATGATTATTTTAAAACAACAACAGCTGAGTTTAACCAAAAAATGCATTTCAAGAAATTTTTAAAATTTTTTACCGGAGATCAATTTTTAACTAAAATAATTAACCTTCAACCAAAAAATTAATTTGTAAAAGATCATTCAACCTTAAAACAATTAGAGAAATGTTCAACAAAAAAGATTAATGACCAACCAAAGGAAGAATTTTCAACAAAAATTAAATTTTAACTGAAATGTTGAATCTTCAACCTAAAAAATATCCATTTTTACTCAATTAGTTTAATATTTAACCAAGAAGTCGAATGCAGACAAAAAATACAATTTTTAAACAAAATAGATGAGTCCTCAACAAAGGAGCTTTGACAAAAGATAATTTACAACTACCAAATTACAGTTGTAGATGTATATATGCATATATTATCGAGCGCAAAGCTCTGGAATGAAAAAAGAAAAATATCTACAGAATTGTTGACTTTTCAACCCAAAAAGGCAAGTTTTCAAAAAATTAGTTGAATTTTCAACCATAAGGGATTCATTTTTATTGTGTTCAGGTTCAGTAAGAAACTCAAGTTTCTATCTAAAGAGATGAGTTTTTAACCAAGAAAAAATTATTAGTCAAGACTGAAAAAAATCAACTAAATTGTTGAATATTTTCAACCAAAATTTTCAAAAAACTGTTCCCTTATAGTTTAAAAATCAAGTAATTGATTGAAAGTTCGTCTTTTTTGTAAAACATTCATCTTATTGGTTTTAAAATTAATCTTTTGAACATAGAATTTATTTTACAACGAAAAAAAAGTTATCTTAAAATTTAATCTAAAAACAACATAATTCTCTTCCTGATCGATTCAGCGACTCAAAGTGCAGAACCTACCTAATGTTAAATGGATTCGAGCTCCTTTGAAATAATTTTCATAACACTGGTTTTTTACATTCTCATCATTTATTATTGAGAAAGTATTGGACTTGTCGGAAATTTGACATCACACTTTTTCAACGGATCTCCACGTTTCGAGACCCCCTGAATCCGAAAATCAGGTTTTCACGATGGCGCCTGTCTGTCTGTCCGTCCGGCGTCCGTTCGTAAACACGATAACTCTCGAAAAAATCAACAAATCAAATCCATCTTTAACACACTTTTTTTAGGTCCTAAACGAAAGGACGAGTTCGTGAACCAGCCATTTTTGTTAAAAATTAAAAAAGTAAGCGCATTTTGAAATTTTTTGAGACCACTTTTTTCTGAATTTGAAAATTCTATGTACGGATATTTATGATATTAAAAAGAACAAACAACTTATCCTCAAAACTTTTTTTGATAAAAAGAAAATTCTCAGAGTTATAGCGTTTTCAAAATTTGTTCAATCAACCGAAAATCAAAATTTGAAGCTGAAAAACGCACGATATGAAAAAAAGTCAAGAAAAGAAAATTATTTCTTTTAGAAAGCCCTACAAGATTATCATAACCAATTTTTGGATTTTCATCAAAAATCGAAATTTCAAATTTTGATTGCACAAAAAATAATGGAAAATAAAAAATTCCATTTTGTGGACAAACTATGTAGGATATGAAAAAAGATGAATTTACAAAAATGGTTATCCCAAAAAAGATCTACAACTTCGTTCAGAATCATTTCTTGATAGGACGCGTACTTTTTGTTTTATTCGTGAAAAATAACGTTTAAAACAAATAAAATAAAAAAAAATGTGTGGAAAAACGCGCGATGTAACCTATTATCGAGCGCGAAGCGCGATATTCAACCGTCGCGCGCCCTAGGCGCGCTCAAATATGCGAGCGAAGCCAAAAAACGCACGATATGAAAAAAAGTCAAGTGAAGAAAAACATTTCTTTTGGAAAGCCCTACAAGATCATCATAACAAATTTTTTTATTTTCTTCCAAAATCGAAAATTCAAATTTTCATTGCACAAAAAATAATAAAAAATTCCATTTTGTGGACAAACTATGTAGGATACGAAGAAAAGATGAATTAACAAAAATTGTTATCGCAAAAAAGATCTAGAATGTCGTTAAGGATCACTTCTTGATAGGACGCGTACTTTTTGTTTTATTCGTGAAAAATAACGTTGAAAAAAAAAAAAACTGTGTGGAAAAACGACGAAAGTTACGAGTTTGAGAAACTTAATCTTTGATTATACTTAATTAAGTAGACAATTCAGAATATGAAGACGCATATAAATACTGCGATCTAAAAGAGATCTTTTTGATAAAGTTTTTTTCAAGCTTTCCAAATGCAAAGAATAAATATCCAAGCGCGAAGCGTGAGGTAACCCATTATCGAGCGCGAAGCGCAAAATTCAACCGTCGCGCGCACTAGCCGCGCTCAAACTTGCCAGCAAAGCCAGCCGCGCGTGTAGCGCGCTATGAGAATGTACCCGCGAAGTGAGCAGATTTTTTTGTTGAAAATTAATTTTTTTAACAGAAAAATCAACTGTGACATTTTTGGTAGAAAATTAAATTTTTAAATTAAAGTGTGATCTTTTTTCGTTAAAAATCTAACTAATTGTTTAAAAATTTATGGATTTTGTTAGAAATTCGTCTCGTTTAGTAGAAAATTAATCTTCTTGTTTGAAAATTCATCTTGCTGATTGAGGATTCAACAATTTTTCGGACAATTCTTATATTTTCAAAATTAATTTATTGAAGTGAAAATTTAACTTTCCATTTTTGGTTAAAAATTTATTGATATTTTTAATTACAATATGTTTTGGCAAAGAACTCAGATATTTTCTTTTAATTACACTTCTTTAAATTAAAAATAATTTTTTAACTAAAAACTGAACCATCTCATTTTTCGTTGAAT
>NC_046660.1:120085922-120090730 GCF_010883055.1 Belonocnema kinseyi | reverse complement strand
AAATTAATTTCTAAAATGTTAAAATCTACTTATATTACTTTTGGTCGAAAAATGATATTTTTTAGACAAAAATCATATATTTGTTTCAAACTTTCTAGATTTTGTAGAAGATTCGTAATTTTTGGTAGAAAAGTAATATACTTGGTAAAAATTAATATTTTTCATTAAGGATTCAGTTATTTAAAGAAATTCCTTTTCAGATTGTCAAAAACCAATTTCTTTAATAGAAATTTCGATTCTACTATTTTTGTTGAAGATTGATATTTTAAATTGAAAATTGACCTTTTTTACTTAATAATTGAATTTTTTTAATTTTTCTGTTTTGGTAGAAAATTAATCCTTTTGTATTAAAATCGATCTTTTTTCGTTAAAAATTGTACTATTTGGAAAAAAATTCATCTGATTTCATACAGTATTTGGAAGTTCAGAATTTTGTTGAAAATTCGTCATTCTTGGTAGAAAAATAAACTTCCTGATTGAAATTTCATCTCTTTTTCAAGGATTCTATTATTTTGCTAAAAATTCCTTTTTTTGTGAAAAATTTATTTATTTAAGAAAAAATTCGATTATACCATTTTCGATAGAAAAATGATATTTAAAAAAAATGGATCTTTTTTTGTTAAAAATTTAATTTTTTTAAACCGTATTTTTTAAGTATAGGAAACTAATCTTCGCGATTGAAAATTCACCTTTTCCATTGAGGGTTCAATTTTTGTTTTAATTCCTTCATAGTTAGTTAAAAATTAATTCATGTAAGATAAAATTGGATTATATCATTTATGCTAGAGAAATGAAATTAGTCTTCTTGGTTTGAAATTTACCTTTGTGATTAAGAACAAAACTATTAAGTTGCACATTCCTTTTTTTTTGCTAAAAATTAAATTCTTAAACTTAAACTTTAACAATCCCACTTTCGGTGAAATATTGAAATTTCGAATTAAAAATTGATATCTTTGTATTGAAAATTCAATTATTTGTTTCAAACATCGTCCTCTTTTATATAAAATTAATGTTCTTGGTTGAAAATTTATCCGTTTGTTTGAAAGTTCAACTATGTATTATCAAATTCATCTATTTTGATAAATTTTAACTAATTTCTTGAAAATTTAATTGCTTGTTGTTAAATATCAATTCTTTTAACTAAAAAGTAATAATCCTATTTCTGGTTCTATATATTTATATTTTTAATTAAAAATTTCTCCTTTTTATATAAAAGCTCCACTATTTGTCTGAAATTTGATCTTTTTGATTGTGGATTCAGCTATTTTATTAAAAATTGAAATGTACAATTTTAGGATGAAAAATTATTTTTATAATTGGAAATTAATTTCTTTACATGAAAATTAGTCTTTTTGATAAAAAATTAATTTTCTTTGTTAAAATCTTATCTTGCTTATTGAGGATTCAACTATTTTCTTCATATTGTTTGTTTGTTAAAAATTAATTAATTATATCATTGTTGGTTGAAAATTAATAGTTTTTTGTAGAGAATTAATTTTACGGGTAAAAAATGAATATGTTTTGTATTATTTTTGACTTAGATGTCCAAATTCGATTTTTTGTTATCTTAAATGAGGGAAAAAATTCTTGCATAATTTACTATAAAAAAAATGTTATCGCTACCGATTCTGCTAAATAATGTATATCTCTTACAATTTATTATAATAATTTTTGTATAGACAGATTATTTAAAAACCAATAAGAAAGAAATAAAATAATACAAAAATTAATATAATTACATACACGTCACTGAAAAAAATATTTTGTAAACAACTTTTGCGATTGAAAATTGTTTTATTATATAAAAAATTGATGACAAAACTTTTTTCACTTTATTGGTATTGTTTTCTCGTCAATTGTGCTTCGTTAAAATAAAATAATGTTTTAAGATTACTGCAAGATTTATCAATAGTTCTTAATAAAATTTAACAAAATTTAAATTTAAAAGTAATTCATTTTCTTTTTTTATTATTTCTCAACTAAGATATTAATAAAAAAACAATGCTTCCAATTGTAAAACTGCGCACCTACAAGATATTGTGTACTTCTCATAGATTTAATAAAACTTAGTGAAGGAGGCTACCATTGTGTGTCGAAACGTTTGAAACAACTTAATTAGTTTTAATTCACCTGACCCTAAATCCAACAGCTTACATCAACAATTTCTACAAAATTCTGTTATTTATTTAAAAAATTTTTTTTAATAGAAAATTAATCTTTGTGATTGAAAATTCATCGGTTTTGTTGAAACTTCTACTATTTGGTGCCAATTTGACCTGTTTTAGTTAAAATTGGAAACAATCTGTAGAAAATTTCATTTTTTTGATTGAATATTAACTTTTCTAAACTAAAAACTGCATTATTCTATTTTTGTTTAAAATTGGATATTTTTTATTGGACCTTGATCTTTTTTAGTTAAAAATGGAATTATTTGTTTGAAAATTTATGTATTTTGTTGAAAATGTGTGTTTTTTGTTAGAAATATAAAACTTATTCCTTGAAAATTCATCTTTTTGATTTAGAATTCAACTATTTTGTTGGAAGTTCCTTTATAGTTAGTCAAAAATTAATTTATGTAAGCTAAACTTGGATTATACCATTTTTGGTAGAGAATTGATATTTGAAGTTAATAATTGATCTTTAGTATTTGAAATTTCAACCATTTGTTTGAAAATGCACATATTTCGATGAAAATTCGTTATTTTGGTAGAAAATTAGTCTTCTAGTTTGAAAATTCATTTTTGTGATTAAGAACAAAACTATCAAGTTGCACATTCCGTTTCTTTGTTAAAAATTAAATTCTTTAACTGAAAATTTAACTATCCCACTTTTGGTGGAACACTGGAATATGGAATTAAAAATTGATATTTTTGGGTTCTGGGTTGAAAATACATCTGTGTGCTTGAAAGTTCAACTATGTATCGCCAAATGCATCTATCTTAGTAAAATTTCAATTAATTTGTTGAAATTTAATTGTTTGTTGTTAAATATTAATTCTTTTAACTAAAAAAGAATTATCCTATTTCTGGTTTTATATATTTATATTTTTTATTAAAAATTACTTTTTTCATTTGAAAATTCGTCTTTTTGGTAGAAAATTATTTTTCTTTGTTAAAATATATTCTTGTTTATTGAGGAATCAATTATTTCTTGATTTTTTTTTGCTTGTAAAAATTAATGTCTTCAAGGGAAATTTTAATTATATCATTGTTGGCTGAAAACTAATAGTTTTTTGTAGAGAATTAATGTTATGGGTACAAAATTTAACTGTTTTTTATTATTCTTAACATAGATACCCAAATTTGATCTTTTTCTCTTCGATCGCAAAAAACGTCTTGCATAATTTACTATAAAAAATGTTAATCGCTGAAAGATTCTGCTATATAATGTGTAGAACCTGCCTGATTTTAAATAAGTTCTATTTTATTTTAAATACTTTTTATAATATTGTTCTTGCATTGAAAATTATATTATTTGTTAAAAAAGAATTTTTTAAATAGAAAATTAATCTTTTTTTATTTAAAAATTTTACTATTTTGTATCAAGTTCATCTGTTTTAATTAAAATTTTTAATAACCTTTAGAAAATTTCATTTTTTGGATTGAATATTAACTTTTATAAGCTAAAAACTGAATTATTCTATTTTGTTTAAAATTTGATATTTTTTATTGAAACTTCATCTTTTTACTTAAAAATTATTTTATGGGTGAAGAATTAATCTGTTTTTATTGTTCTTAACACAGATGTCTAAATTTCATTTTTTGTCTTATATCAGAAAAAACGTCTTGCATAATTTACTATAAAAAATGTTAATCGCTAAGAGATTCTGCTATATAATGTGTAGTACCTGTCTGATTTTAAGTCAATTCTATCTTATTTTAAATAATTTTTATATTGTTGTACTTCGATTGAAAATTAATTTAGTTGAAAATTCTACTATTTGTTAAAAAAGATTTTTTAAATAGAAAATTAATCTTCGTGATGGAAAATTGATCTTTTTTGTTAAAACTTGTACTATTTGGTGTCAAATTCGCCTGTTTTGGTTAAAATTTTTAATAACCTGTAGAAAATTTCATTTTTTTATTGAATATTAACTTTTATATATGAAAAACTGAATTATTCTATTTTTTTAAATTTTATATTTTTTATTGAAACTTGATCTTTTTTAGTTAAAAATGGAATTATTTTTTGAAAATTCCCGTATTTTGTTGAAAATTGTTTTTTTTTTGTTGTTAGAAATATAAAACTTCTCCCTTGAAAATTCATCTTTTTGATTGAGAATTCAACTATTTTGTTGTAAGTTCCTTTTTAGTTGGTCAAAAACTAATTTCTCCGACCATTGGGTGATAATGAAAGTGCCCCTACATCCCTATATTATGTATCTATTGTTAGAGGTTTTCAAAATTGTGTTTTTATAAAATGAAAATTGAGTATTTGGCAAAATTATCGGCAGATATGAAGACCCGATATATCCATAAACCTGAACATAATTCATTCAATCCCACATTTCTTGAACCATATATTTTTTAAAAGCAAATAAAACATTGGAAGCCTATATATTTTATACGGCTGTTTTATGGTGAAGGTGAAGTGCAAGGAGTTTAATGGTACTTTTCTGATATTGAGTTAAGTTAGTGTAACATTGGTGTATTTTTAGTCATAAGTTGATGTTTTAGCTATAATTTTCATTCAATATAAACAGTAAAATTAAGTACGAGGGTAGTTCAATAAGTCCTTAGAATGACCAACAGATGGCGCGCGAATCGCTCCAAATCATCTGTTTTCAGTCAGCACCACTCCCGACTAGA
>NC_046660.1:120082133-120085822 GCF_010883055.1 Belonocnema kinseyi | reverse complement strand
AATTAAAATTCGAAAATTTTTTCTAAAGCCTCCAGGGGACTTCGTTTTCGCACGAAAAAATTTTATGTGCCCTTATTGCATCCGGACCCACAATTGTGTTTTTCTAATTTATATTTAATATATAAGTTAATAGTTTTTTAGGATTTATCAATGCGTTTAATAATTAGAATATTTTTACACTAGGGTCCTGCTTTACCGAAAACAGATAAATGGATAAGGTGGTTCAAGGGAGCGAAAGATAAAGTGGTGCCTCCAAGTTCAGCGGAGTTGCGCAGTTTACGTCTCGGCAACATAAGAAGTAATAAGCAGGATGGAGAAGAAGAGGGGTTTGAAGAGTCCTTATTTACCGTGAAGACTATTGATGGTAACCTCGAAACGCTCGGTAAAGCGGTACTCCAGTGGAATTTGAATATTTTTGGTTAATACAATTTTTCAGACAGTTTGGCGTAAAGTTTGTTTACACCAGGGTTTTAGAGGAAAATAAAATATTTTTCAGTCAACTTTTCATTATTTACAATTGATATATTACTTAAAATTTGTTTATTATATACTATGTCCCATTTATTCAGTTTTTATTAACTATTTTCATCAGTGTGATAATTTTTTAGGCTACGTTATGTACATTTCAATGAAAAATTAGTTGATTTATGTTTCACGTTTTACTTAGTTTTTCTGTCTTTAGTTACTGAAATCCTTCTGCTCCATTGGCAATTCGTTCTGTTCGAATCATTTTTAAGTCAAGTTGTCACCCAATGGTGTTTAAAAATTTTGATTACTTAATATAAAATCTCTAAACGATATTTTCGATTTTGATTGTCACAATACTCGATTTCTTTGCTATACGCGTGTGACACGAGGCGTCAGTGGGTTAGACAGCATTAGAAAATATTGAAAAAATTTTCACGATTGCTCGTTCTTTTTTAGCTACACGCGTGCGACAGAGGCAACCGTGAGTCACTGTGATCCCAATGGGCCTTGATCTGTGCTTGCTTGGATTTGAGTGATGTTCATTGGCTACGGTGCGCGTCTGTACCTGATTTTTAAATACGTACGCGAAATAGAGCCAATGAGCGCCGCACAATTCAAGTATGCGCAAGTAGTTTTGGATCACTATTGCGAATAATAATCAAATCGAAAATCGAAGTCGATAATACGAATCAATGCTTCTCCTTTACCACTACCTTGTCTTGCCACCCGTACCGCCGCAATGCAGGGCCTCTGCTTATTGTTTATAATCGAATTCTTATTTCAATTTAAGCCTCTCTGCTTGTTATTTAAGAACGTATTTTCATTTCAATTTGGGAAAGGACATTTTAAAGCCTTCAAAGCATTTAAACGAGCTATCTGGACCATTCAATTTATATACCTGAGTGTTTGCAGAGAATTTCTCAGAGCATATACTCTGAGATTTCTATCGGTAGGGTTAGTACACTGTAAAAAACGAAAACGACGTTCACAAGCATTTGTAATTTTACGAATAAAATTTTCGGTAATATTACCAGTTTGAGCGTGGTCACTTTTCCACATTGAGGTTAGGGATTCTACACATGCTTGTGAAATTATAACGCTACATATTGTAACATAACCTAAATTCTGTGATAAACCTACATTGGACATTGGTAATAATCGAGCCCACATTAAACGTTGGGATTTTCCCAAAATAGTGAAATCGCAACAGTTTTTGAAAATCCTATACGATATGTAATATGTCAGAATGTACATGTAAAATTATCAGAAAGAAATGGAAATTATCCAATGTGCATGCAGAAATTCCAACACTATGTAAAATCACAAGTCTCAAGAATATGGAAAATGGAAGAAAATTACAAGTTAATTAAAATTTTGTTCTGAATTAAATATTTAAAATAAATATATTCCTTACTTTATAAATATTTTTTCAATGTAGATTGAACTAAAAATATATTTTTTTAATTGAAAATAAAACAGTTTCAACTAAAAAATGTTCTACGCTATGTTGAACGACAATTATGTTACTTGTTAAATTAGTTTTAAAAGAATTTTAAATTTCACACGTATAAGAATTAAAATGACCTACATTGTTAACAATGATTTTTGATTAATATTTTATTTTAAATTTAACTTTCAATCTCCCGCCGAGAGAACTCCAGGGGCCAGGAATGGTATAAACAAGCCTCAGAATTCTGCATCATAAATCTTCAGCAATCGTGGTTAAAGATATGTTTTTCCAAACGAGCACTTGTTAGTTTCGTTCAAAACAGAAGGAGGGTATATTAAGGTAAGTGTAGCGATCTTAACATATTGAAAAAAACAGCATAATCGTACTTGTCCAAGTTATTCAATTGTTGTCTCTGTTTTGAGGTTATATTACCGCATTCGTCTTTTCTTTACAACATTGCAATAAATTTGGACAATTATAATCATGTTTATTTCTTTTTTAATATTTAAAAAACGTTAAACTTTCCTTTACATCGAACTTCTTATATTTACTTTGAACGAAAGTAACAAAATCTAGCGGAGAAAATAATTCGAAATAAAAAAAGAATTTTTTGAATCTCTCCTGTAATATTGTCAAATGTAAGGAAAAAATTCCGCAACTTGGAAGTTTGATACACTTAATCTGGTAAAATTACCATAACCTATAAATTCACAATCATTTGTAAATTTACAACATCGAGTGGTGATTTCACATAACCTAAAGGTAAAATCACAAGGCGGATTGAAATATTCCCGATTTTCGTGAATACCCAACCTTACGTGTTGGTAATAATCGAGCCCACATTCAACGTGGTAAAATTACAGTAAAAATTTTTTACAGTGTATATTTTTAATTAAAAGTTAATGTTTAAGTTATTATTTGTTATTAATATAAACATTTAAATTAAGTTATATTCCTATGAAGCATGGAATTTGTTCTAAGTTTTGTTATTAAAGTCCATTTCTGGTGCAAAATGCGATAACCACTTTTTGAGGTTAGGAATTAATTTGAGAATACAAGAGCGAACTGCTGGTCGCAGAATTAGATAATTTTTGCTAATTTAATGTAAATCATCCGTATATCTACAAAAATGTATAAAATACTATTTTTTGATATGTAAAGTTACGAAAATATACTACAAAAACTTTACGAAAGTTAAGCTTTTACTCATTTTTCTTAATACGAAAAAAATACTCCGTGTTTGAAATACATTCAAAATTAGTGAAATTTTTCATACAAATTCCACAAAAATTTCATTCAAATTTATAAAATTTTTGGTGAAAAAAAAGAAAGTATTTTAATGAGGATTAAAATAATAAATAGGTTTTCATGTTTTCATCTTGCTTCTTTTTGATAAATTTTTTAGCTGCGAACAGTGCGCTCTTGAATTGCAAAATGTAATATTAACTTCAAAACCTCAATAAGTTGCTACCGCATTTTATATCAGCAATGCAATTTTATAAAAAATGCCATGCATCACAGAAATAATACGAGGGTAGTTCAATAAGTCCTTAGAATGAAGTATAAAAACAATTTTTTTTGGGTAAATTTTTTTTTATTTTTTAACATAATCTCCTTGCAGCTCTATACACTTGGTCAATCGCTTTTCAAGTTTTTTTAATCCTTCAGAAAAGTGCGTTTTCAGAGGTTCCTCAAAATAAGCACTTACAGAGGCAATGACGTCTTCGTTGTCTGGAAATCTCTGTCCACCGAGCCATTTTTTCAAGTTTGG
>NC_046660.1:120080706-120082033 GCF_010883055.1 Belonocnema kinseyi | reverse complement strand
CCACCAAGTAAGTGTGTGGAGGGTGTGTAAAGGAATAGAGAAGGTGTAAGAAAAATGTAAACCCTTAGGGGACACATTAGAAGCTTCCATTAAATAAACTAAGGTGCAAATTTTTCATTATTTTTCAAATTTTTTGGTAGAAAAAACCACTTTTTTACCGAAATCTACCGAAATATAAATTGATTAATAATTAGTTGTATTTTATTTTTATTAAAAGTGTAGTTTCGAATATAATTTAATTTCGAGAGACGCCCGTCAAATATAAAAGTATATCAATCAACATTAAATAAACAAAAGTGCAAATTTTTCCTTATTTTTCTAGTGTTTTGGTAGAAAAAAAAACTTTTTTTACCGAAATCTACCAAGAGATAAATTGCTCAATAATCACTTCCATTTTATTTATTAAATACTAAAAGTGTAGTGTCGGATATAATTTGATTTCGAAAGAACCCCGCCTTATCAATATATGTAGCAATAAACATTAAATAATCGAAATTGCAATTTTTGCATTATTTTTCAAGAGGTTTGGCAGAAAGAAAACCTTTATGAAAGTATCTCACATTATTTGATCTGGAATAAGTGGTGAAATTAGTATATTTTTCCGCTGTATTAATTCGAAATACTTCAATAACTTTGGAAATTTAGTAATATCTTTATTATAATTTGATATTTTCTCAAATAATGAGTCATAAGCAAGGGCTTCTTCTCGCTCTGAGGTATACGCAGGTATAAGTTCTCCAATGTTACCGACATTGCAGTTTTCGCAAGGATAGTCTCAAATCAAGAATATATCAGTAGTGACCATTGGCGGTAAAGCTGGGAACTAAAAAACCGGGTTTCCGCAGAATTTTTCCTGGTTTATTTTACTTTGTTTTCAGCAGAACCTTGTTTAAATAAATGAAAAATTTAATCTTTTTTATTGATATTATGTTTATTATTACTTTCCGCATGGCGGGCTTCTCCCATTTTTAACATCCAAAATTTTCGGAATTAGATCATTTAAGATTTTCTTAATAAAAATTTTAAAAAATAGCAGTGCCATTATTTGCTGAATAAAACAGTTTTTCTAACAATTTATCAGCTGTCCTAACTAATCGTTTTCCTATTGAGTCTTTTGATAGTGTAAACATCTTAGACTTCGATAACGGAAGTCGCGCCTGAGTCAAGTGAAACTATGGCTCGAAAGTGATGCATGCCTTTGACACGCGCCAGACTATTGACTCTCATCAGAGCTCACAGACCTGAAACGCCGCAACGATGCCGCACGAGGGGAATCGTCCCCCGCCAGGTGCCAGATCGTGGATGAAATTTACCCCCACCATACCTA
>NC_046660.1:120069422-120080606 GCF_010883055.1 Belonocnema kinseyi | reverse complement strand
AAATTTACACTTTTGTTTATTTAATGTTGATTGATATACTTTTATATTTGGCGGGCATCTCTCGAAATTAAATTATATTCGAAATTACACTTTCAATATCAACAAAATAAAACTAATTATTAATCAATTTATCTTTCCGTAGATTTCGGTAAAAAAGTGTTTTTTTTCTCTACCAAAACACTCGAAAAATAATGCAAAATGTGCACTTTTTTTTATTTAATGTTGACTGATATACTTTTTTTATTTGGCGCGCATCTTTCGAAATTAAATTATATTCGAAACTACACTTTTAATATCAATAAAATAAAAGTGATTATTAATCAATTTATCTTTCTGTAGATTTCGGTAAAAAAGTGTTTTTTTTTCTAACAAAAAACTCGAAAAATAATGCAAAATTTACACTTTTGTTTATTTAATGTTGATTGATATACTATTATATTTGGCGGTCTCCTCTCGAAATTAAATTATATTCGAAACTACACTTTTAATATCAATAAAATAAAAGTGATTATTAATCAATTTATCTTTCCGTAAATTTCGGTACAAAAGTGTTTTTTTTCCTACCAAAACACTCAAAAAATAATGCAAAATGTGCACTTTTGTTTATTTAATGTTGATTGATATACTTTTTTATTTGGCGGGCTTCTCTCGAAATTAAATTATATTCGAAATTACACAAAATAAAACTAATTATTAATCAATTTACATTTCGGTAGATTTCGGTAAAAAAGTATTTTTTTTTCTATCAAAACACACGAAAAATAATGCAAAATTTACACTTTTGTTTATTTAATGTTGATTGATATACTTTTATATTTGGCGGTCTCCTCTCGAAATTAAATTATATTCGAAACTACACTTTTAATATCAATAAAATAAAAGTGATTATTAATCAATTTACTTTTCCGTAGATTTCGGTAAAAAAGCGTTTTTTTTTCTACTAAAACACTCGAAAAATAATGCAAAATTTGCACTTTTGTGTATTTAATGTTGATTGATATACTTTTTTATTTGGCGGGCTTCTTTCGAAATTAAATTATATTCGAAATTACACTTTTAATATCAATAAAATAAACGTTATCATTTATCGATTTATATTTCGGTAGATTTCGGTAAAAAAGTAGGTTTTTCTACCAAAACACTCGAAAAATAATGCAGGTATTTGCGCTGTTGTTTATTTAATGTTGATTGATATACTCGTACTTTTATATTTGGCGGGATTTTCTGAAAATAAAAATATATTCCAAACTACAGTTTTAATATAAATAAAATAAAAGTGATTATTAATCAATTTATCTTTCCGTAGATTTCGGTAAAAAAGTGTTTTTTTTTTATACAAAAACACTCGAAAAATAAAGCCAAATTTGCACTTTTGTTTATTTAATGTTGATTGATATACTTTTTTATTTGGCTGGCTTCTCTCGAAATTAAATTTTGTTCGAAACTACACTTTTAATATCAATAAAATAAAAGTGATTATTATTCAATTTACCTTTCCGTAGATTTCGGTAAAAAAGTGTTTGTTTTTTTTTCTACCAAAACACTCGAAAAATAATGCATAATTTGCACTTTTGTTTATTTGGTGTTGATTGATATACTTTTTTTATTTGGCGGGCTTCTGTCGAAATTAAATTTTATTCAAAACTACACTTTGAATATCAATAAAATAAATGTGATTGTTAATCAATTTATATTTGTAGATTTCGATAAATAAAGTGTTTTTTTCTACCAAAACACTCGAAAAATAATGAAAATTTCGCACTATTGTTTATTAAATGTTGATTTATATACTTTTATATTTGGCGGGCTTTTCTCGAAATAAAAATATATCCCAAACTACAGTTTTAATATAAATAAAATGAAAGTGATTATAAATCAATGTATCTTTCCGTGGATTTCAGTAAAAAAAGTTGTTTTTCTAACAAAACACTTGAGAAATAATTCAAAATTTGTAATTTTGCTTATTTAATGTTGATTGATATAGTTTTTTTATTTGGCGGGCACCTGTCGCAATTAAATTATATTCGAAACTACACTTTTAATATCAATAAAATAAAAGTGATTATTAATCAATTTACCTTTCCGTAGATTTCGGTAAACAAGTGTTTTTTGTCTACCAAAACACTCGAAAAATAAGGCAAAATTTGCACTTTTGTGTATTTAATTTTGTTTGATATACTTTTTTATTTGGCGGGCTTCTCTCGAAATTAAATTGCATTCGAAACTACACTTTTAATATTAATAAAATAAAAGTCATTATTAATCAATTTATATTTCGGTAGATTTCGGTAAAAAAGTGGGTTTTTCTACCGAAATACTCGTAAAAATAATGCAAAATTTGCACTATTTTTTTTTTAATGTTGATTTATCTACTTTTATATTTGGCGGGCTTTTCTCGAAATAAAAATATATCCCAAACTACAGTTTTAATATAAATAAAATAAAAGTTATTATAAATCAATTTATCTTTCCGTGGATTTCAGTAAAAAAAGTGTTTTTTTTTTCTAATAAAACACTCGGAAAATAATGAAAATAATGAAAATTCATAAAAAGAGTGCTTTTTTCTACCAAAACACTCGAAAAATAATACAAAGTTTGAACTTTTGTTAATTAAAAAGAAATCTAATTCCAGGAATTAGAAAATTGTCGAAAATTTAAAATTCTCCAATTTAAAAATTCCTAAATAATAAAACTTCCTATACAGCTTATGATATCTCTGAATTTGAAGAAGAAGCACAATATAAAATTTACGTGATGTAATTTCTGAAATAGAAAAATATCCGATACTGTAATTTTCTTATTACTACATTTTCTATTTGGAATATTTTATTTTTGTAGAATTGTCAGTCGTCCTCCTGAAGCGGATTAGGTTTTGGGTTTCTAGGTGCTGAATGAACTTGCTTGAACGCGCCACGCCCCCAAGACCCAAACAGTGGCCCAAATATGACAATTTGTTCCAAAAAAGCCTAGCCTTAGGGCTTAAAGACGATTATTTTTAATCGATTTTAATTTTTCTAAAAATACTTTTGACTAAATTCTAAAGAGAATTGCGATTATATATTTACCTCGCGCTACGCTCTCGGTCTTTATATTTCCGCACATTCTTACGCAAACCTTTTAAAATTAAGACTCAAAACATCCACCACTGTAATTTTGTGATTGTCAATTCTCATTTGTTAAAAGAACTTAGCTCGAGGGTTTGAGATCACCTGCGGCACGCGGCTGACGGCAATCGCACTCCGACCTCGGTCTTTGCATTTCTCCCGCATTCGTGGACACACCTTTTAAAATCTAAGGTCAACGGGCCGAAAACTGTAATTTTGTGATTTTGAACTCTCTTTTGTTAAAGCTCTTTCGGCTTTAACGAACACATTCTTATCACGTATCTCGTGCTTCGCACTCGATTTTGTCCAAAATGTCAACTTTTCTACATTATATACAACACTTTTATATCAAATATGATACATTCTTTATGTAACTCTGCCTGGGATTGCTTATTAAAAAATTGCAAAATAAAGAGCAAATTGTATTTATCACGATTATTTTTATATTTGTTTCTTATTTTTCTTTAAATTGTAATCTAAGCTGCGCTGAAACATGTATCATTGTGATAAATTTATACCATTACAATTCATAATATGCATAAAATTAAATCATACTAATTCTTATTTCCTTTTTTTTATAATTTTAAAATTTTTTAATCTTGTTCTTTACAATTAAATAAGAACTACTGCGCATCTGCATAGGGTTTAATAAAGGAACATATATAGGGTTCTATATAGGATCCTATGTCCTCTTTCGTCTTTTCTGTCCTTTTTCCAAAAATTTAATTTTTTAATTTTTAATCTTATTTTTTACAATTGAAAGAAAATCTACTCGTCCTATCTAAAAATGATTAATAATAAACTTATAGATCTTTTCAGGCGAACATTTTTTGTATGTTAATTTTAGTTTGTACCTTGTGTCGTTTGTTCAAGAAAATTTAATATATTTTTTTTAAATGTTATTTTTTACGTCCAAAGCCAAAACTACGTATCCTATTAAAAATTATAGCTCTTTTTTGGATGAAGAAGCTTTGTCATATTGTTTTCGTAACTTGTGTCGCTATTCCAAAAAATTTTTATATTTTATTTTTAGTGTTGTTTTTTACGACTAAAAACAAAATCTATGCTCATTCATTTTTTTTGTATCTTGCATAGTTGGACCAGAAAATGGAATTTTTGGATTTTTCATTATTTTTGGTACGATGAAATTGGGAATTTTCAACTTTTCGACCAAATTAAAAAACTTGTTATGATCATCTTGTAGGACTTTCAAAAATCAACGTTTTTTTTATTGACCTTTTTCATATCACGCGTTTTTTGGCTTAAAATGTTCATTTTAGTTTGTTTTTTCGGATTTTGAAAATGCTCTACATCTGATAATTTTCTTTTTATAGAAAAAAGTCAAAAGGATGAATTGTTTGAGTTTCTGAGTACTATAAATAACAGGTCATAGAATTTTGAAATCTTGAAAAAATGTGGTTTCGAACATTTTGAAAACGTGCTCACATTTTGAATTTCGATCCAAAATAGCTGGGTTACGAACTTGTTCTTTTTTTTAGACCTTAAAAAAGGGTGCCAAAGCAGAATCCAATCTGATAAATTTCTCGAAAGTTATCGTGCCTACAGAATACAGACTACAGGCAGACAGACAATCACCTTCGTGATAATCTTTTTTTCTGACTCAGTGGGTCTCAAAACGTGGAGATTTGATGATAACCGACAAAATGAAATTTTACATAAAACCAATACCTTCTCATTAGGATGAGAATGTAAAAAGACCATTACATACGAAATTGCTCTCACTTCGATTATATGAACAGCAACACATTATTAAATTGAACAAAATTTAATTAAATTGTCGAGTTGGAGGAATATGAAACTTTCAAATATTTTAGATTTCAGCTTTACGATTTTTCACCGTGATAAATTGCAAAATTACCAAAAAAACGTGTTTTGTTCATAAAATCAGATTTTGTGGGCGCATAGAAAATTTATAAACACAATTTTATTAATTTAATTTTTTTTTAATTGGATGCGAATACATTATTTGATATTTCACGCGCATATTGTGTAGACGAGATATTTGTTCAATTTGCTATATTTCCCTTCAGCTGAGCAGGTAAGCCGAGAAACATGGTTTGATAAAAATGGTTGAATATTGTCTTTCTCGTTGCTAAGTTTCTCTTTCTATCAGGTCAAAAATTATACCAACCGAATCCTACCAATTTTCGGGTATGAGGTTGTGTTCATACTTGCCAGGGGGCACTAGACTGTATTTCCGATTTTCTTATAGATGTCATTGCAGTCATTGCCGTGCTCAGCCAAACTTACCGTTTCGCCTTTAAAAAACTTTAGGCTATATATTTACATTTGATTCCGTGCTATTTATATGAACTTATATGAACACAATGTCAAACTTGCAGATTTCAATAAAAACATCTGTTTATCTCTTTATTTAGCAAAGATTTAAAAAACGTCTTTCAGCATCATAATTAATACAATTATACTAAAAAATACAAATATTTAGTTAAAGATTCAACCTAATATACATAAAGAAATAAGTTAATATTAACAATAACAGTAATGGTTATATACCCAACTGTCTCATCGTTTCAAAGTTCGAGGTAAGTAGTCCATTATTTTTCATACATTTGGCTGTTCTTATTCTCCAATAAATATGATGAAAAAATCAAAACAGTAAACAGTTTCTCACGAAAAAAAATGATTTTTTCTCCTCAATCAAGTTTTAGATGTGTAAATAATAATATTTCTCTAAGAAAATGTTTCAGAAACTATCAATTATTATTGTTTAGTAACCAAAATTACCAAACCATTGGAAAATTGGTACTGTGCCTTGAAAAAAATTATTTTCTCGACAAAATCATGTTGCAAATAAATTGAGCGTAATACTGTAATAAAAATTTAATGACAATCTGTAAATTTAATTATAATTATTAAATATATATTTCAATTTATTTTTCAAATTTTTTATTTCATTCATAATATTTGTTGTTAGCGATTGAAAATATGTTATTCTTATAAATTGTTGTGATTCTCAATCATCTACGTGACTGTTGAATACACACACTTTCATTAATTATTGATAAAAATGTTTATAATGACTTATGAATCGACAACATTCAGTAATTTTCCATGATAAATATCATTCTCATACAAATTTTCAGCATTTTCAGTTAAGTAAAAATATTTTTCTGTGATTAAGTATTGCAAAGAAGTATTTATATATATACCGCGTTAACGCAACAGTTAAATAAGGTATACCTGTCATTATTTTATCAGAACACTCGCGGCCTTAATACCAAACTTAACTTAGTTCACAATTTCCCTGATATTGAACTTTATGATTTCATAATTGTCACCGAATTTTGGTTGAAGCCCACCCTTCCGAACAATTATATTTTGTATGGGAATCAATTAGACGTTTTCAGAGATGATCGTATTGGCCAAAGAGGGGGTGGAGTGCTTTTAGGAGTGAAGCCATATCGACATGCTTCTATTATTAATTTAGCACACATTTTGGATATTGACTTTAATATTGATATCGTTGGCATCAAAGTAATTATAAAATCTATACCACTAATTTTACTTGCAATTTATTGTCCGCCAGATATCATTATTTTACAACTTTCTACTTTTCTTGACAACCTACAAGACCTCCACGACCTCCTATGCCCTAATATTGTTATTATTGGAGATTTCAACGCACCTAAATTTATAAATTTCACACTTGGTACCTATTATGACAGAAAATCAGCCCTATTCCTCAATATTATAAAATCTTTTGATCTTGTACAAAGAAACTCTATCTTGAATAAGAATAACCTATGCCATGACCTTGCTTTCACGAATTTTCAATGTCGCATTAATAAAGCTGTTACTCCTTTGGTCGTTGAAGACGCTTATCATCCTGCTCTATGGCTTGAATGTACCCTTAACTCCACCTTCTACTCAGTGAATACTAGTGCTGTGATTGAACCATCCGTTCCCAGGCTTGATTTTAAGAAAACTGACTTCTCTGCATTGTATATGAGCCTTGCTAAAATTGACTGGTCTTTCTTAAAGCTCTATGGTGATGCAGAGGAGGCTTACTCCGCTTTTACTTCAGTTTTATTAGAACTCATAACGGCCTGTGTCCCCCTTTACAAGCCTAATAGTCGACAGCATAATAAATACACACCATGGTTCACGGAATCACTTATAAATGATATATCTATTAAAAATAATCTGTTGAAAAGGAGTAAACATGGGTACACAGCTTATTACACTGACAAGATAGAAATTTTATCTGATTATATTAGCAAATCGATAAAGAGAGATCACCTCCGCTACATCAGTGGAATTGAGAAAGACATAAAAAATAATCCAAAAAACTTCTGGAAATTTGTTAATAAGAATAATTTTTTCACGCAACTACCTGCGAATATGCATAGTGGCGCTAAGATTCCGAACGACCCGGTGTCTATTGCGAATGCCTTTGCTGATAATTTTTCTAGCGTTATACAAGTCTCTGACACACCTAGGGTTATCCTAGCTCCACCCTTTCCTCTTAATCTTTTCGCTAGAAACTCTTTTTTCTTATCAATTAATGATGTAACAGCTGCAGCTAAGACTCTCAAACCTACACACACAGCAAGCATTGACCAAATCTCTAGTTTTTTCGTTAAAAATTGCGCTACTGTGTTATCCGAACCGCTAACAACGATTTTTAACATCTCACTCAAAACAGGGTTGTTTCCAGTGGCTTGGAATTCTGCTAAGATCGTTCCTGTTTTTAAAGCTGGTGAGAAATCGGATATAGCCAACTACCGTCCTGTAGCCATAATTCTCAACTTTGCAAAAGTTTTTGAGTCCTCTATAACCCCCTTGATCCGTTCAGCTTTCAAACCTATACTAGATGATCAACAGCACGGTTGTGTTCAAAGGTGGTCCACGGTTACTAACCTTATGTGTTTTACGCAATATGTAAATGATGCTCTACGAAAAGGTTACCAGGTGGACGTTGTCTATACTGATTTCTCTAAAGCCTTTGACCGGATCGACCATAGAATTCTTCAATCCAAATTGAACAACTTAGATATCACAAGTAATGTCGTACAATTGCTGCTCAATTATCTGTCATGTAGGCCTAATCAAGTAATGTACAGAGGATGCTTGTCAAAAACTTTCCATTCCACGTCAGGGGTTCCTAAGGCTCTGCCCTTGGCTCACCCATTTTTAACATTTATGTAAATGACGTTAACCAATTTATCAATTCCAATATCCTAAAATACGCAGATGATATGAAGGTTTTTAGAACCATTATGAGCCAATTAGACCATGAGGTTCTTCAAGCTGATCTAGATAACCTACTCCAATGGTGTAATAAAAATAAATTGTACTTAAATACTAAAAAGTGTCGTATCATGACCTTTTCAAGATCAGCAGCCCAAATTTTTATGAATACAATATTGATATTACCCCACTAGAAAGAGTGTTTTCGATCCGCGACCTAAGTCTATTATACGACCCTAAACTTCTATCCACAGATCAGATTCAAGATATGTATCCTTAGCCTCGAGGGCACTGGGCTTTATAATTCGAAACAGTAAACTTTTCAATGACAGTTTGGCTTTAAATATGCTCTATAATGGCTTGGTAAGGTCAAGATTAGAATATTGTTTCATAATTTGGAATTCAATTCATGCAAAGTACTCAACTCAAATTGAAAACATCCAAAAAAGGTACCTCAAGTATATTACCTTTAAACGAGATAAATCCTACCCCCTTCGACGCTCGGACTGTGACTCTTGCCTCTTTATGTTTAAAATTCTCCGATCTGAAGTTGACGTACCAGCTATTTTACAACAAATAATGTTTAAAATTCCTAGATCCGCTACACGATGTTATGAGCCTTTCTATGTACCCGCAATTAAAAATGTCATTTCTCAGAGGGCTCCAATTTATTATATGTGTAATAATATAAATAGCATTGTTTCCGACTCTACGAATGATTTGGACATTTTTTTTGCTGAAAAATCAAAATTTGTAAGATGCGTTTACTCATATTTGATTCAGGCAAGAATCCCGACATAAAGTTCCTTTACTTTCTCTGTTCAAGTATTATAGTTTAATTATTTTTTAAGCAATGATCTTATACTACAATATATTTTACAAGATGTGTTACATCCCTTTGAGCTCTTTTTTCAAGTTAGATTTTGAGTTATAATTTTTTCTTTTTTACACTATACGAATTTTCAGTCTTTTTTTCCAATCCTAAAGACTTTTTGTTTTATATACTTTGTCTTAATATCTATGTTTTTCACATGTACTCACCGCTACTATTGCTACGTCTATCCATTAGTATTCTAATATACTTTTAGTCTTCCTTATTAGGTCTGTTCCTATGTACATATCATGTAACCCACTGAATGACCTTTTTAGGTCGCGGGGAATGTAATTGTTAAATAAATAAACATATATATATATATAAACAATTAATAACAATTAGGTTATATCTTGAATTTAATATTTTTGTTAATGGAGTGTGCATTCAGCCATTAAGATGACTAGTGAGTTCAATTAACCTAAGTAAAAAATAATTTTTACTTTATTTTCATGAACTTCGAACATTGTAGACTCAAAAGATTCAATTTGGGGTCAGTTATAAAGGTGACGTTAAACAGCGTCAAAGTAGGGTCTTGAGTTATACAAATGTAGGGTCTAAAGATTCAAAATAGCTTCAGAAAGGTGTTACAGCCTCAAAGTAGGCTCTAATGTTTCATTTTCTAGGAGTTAAAAGTTTAAAGCAGGGGTTTTACGTTTAAATAGCGTCAAAGCAGGTTATACACTCAGAAAAATGTTTATTTGAATTAAACAAATTATTTCTTCAATATGGGTTCAAACAAATGTTCGTTTAATTCTAATAAATTTGTTGTTTGTCCTTATTTGTTTGGTTCAAATACATTTTTGGTTTGTTAAAATAAATCTCTGATTTAAAATAAGTAAAGTTCTTGTTTACATTGAATACATATATTTTTTCAATTAATTATAGACTTTGTTCAAGTGAAGTAAATCTTTTTTTTACACTTAACCTCAAAATTCAGCATTCTTTATAAAAATAATGTATGAGCTCGATAATATGTTTATTCTTAATCATGATTATCGTTGTATATGTAAAAACAGAAACACGTATTCATTCCGAAGCTTAATTCTGATTAATTGTTAACTCTGTGCTTCCGATTTCTGAATAAAACAATCATAAATTCGAATAATAAGAAATGAACCAGAGTTAGACATTTGAATTGAATGTATGTATAAGTGCTCCTGCTTTTAATTATACAATGATTAATATAATAGAAAAAACATGATTGATGTCATAAATCATCTTTATAAGGAAAGGAAGTTAGTATTGAAAAAGACTTAATCACATTCGAAATCTTCAATTATATCCAAGGTAAACGCCCTACAACTCGAGTAATTCCTAAACTTGAGATATTTCATCCATTTTTCAATTAATTTGAGATTTTACAGTAAATCAGAACCTTTAGAATAATACAACACTGAAAAAATAACAATTCCATTAAATAAATCACATGATAAATTAATTCAGATTCTAAATTAGTTACTTAGGAACCGCCGGCAGCGCTTTATCACACCTAGCGGCACTTTGTAGTACTGCTTTGTACTGTATTTTTAGTTTGAATCAAGCAAATATTTTTATGAATTTCAATAAAAGTCAATTTTTTGTTTAAATCAAACCAATTGTACTAAACAAATTATTCGTTTCAATCAATAAGGCAAATAGATTCCATTTCTTAAAATTAAATAAATCTTTTTTTAATTGAAGCAAAAAATTTGTCTGATTCGATTATATGAATTCAAACAAATTTTGTTGTTTGATTCAAACATTTTTCTGATAGTAATAAGGAGCTGCAACTTCAAAGTTGGGTCTAAATTTCGACTCGGGAAACGCGTTACTTAAAGTCATGTTATAATCATCAGTTGACTTTCAACTGGCGAATGATCCTTTTGGTTACATATGAAAGTTAATCGCCTTTATTTACTGAAATTCAGATTCTTGTATTACTGTGTGACTTTCTAATTGAGAGATTTTAAAGGTCTAAGCGCAAAGATAAAAATT
>NC_046660.1:120067203-120069322 GCF_010883055.1 Belonocnema kinseyi | reverse complement strand
GTCAAGTAAAAAATTGTGTAATATGCGGCGGTGCCGACGGAAAACTTTCAGGTGGGCCGGATGGCCGAAACAAAGTTTGGACTGCGGCCTTGAGGAAGAAAGGTGCTGTTTACGCTCGCATTTTAACATTTCCAGATCGAGGTAAATATTTTATACCGTTGATCTCTTTTTTCAATTATTTTCGCAAACCAAATATTAACTTTTGACTGCGCAATGTACACGTAATTGTTGAAGTCTTGTTATTAATTAAGCAGTATTTTTATACATTCCGCAAATTTTTTGCAAATATATTTGTAGCTCTGTTATGTATTTGTTGTTGGTGAAATTATGAAAATAACTATTTATAATATTTTACAGAAACTTTTGTTTACCACGTGACTTACAATTGCTATATTAAGTACATCAAAGACATTTCAAAATCTGATTCAGATAATGACATTATTATGCAGATAATGGCGGCAAAGAGTCGGGACAAACTTCATACTTTTTTCAGTAAGGCCGCGAGTACCTCGCCGCGCGCCGGCCATAAGCGCCAAACGCACTGTTGCGCGCACAAAAGGCGCTACTTGTGAATTGCGATAACTAGGCTTTCGACTGGTTAATCCAATGTCGCGTACAATGAATAGGTAGAGGAGCTTTCAAAGAACAAGTTGCTTCTTCAATTTTCGAAAAATATTCAATAGGTCAAGAATAATCGATACTCAAAGATACCAAAAAACGTCAAATTTTGAACTTTGAAAATTTATAACTTTGTAAATATGCATTTAACAAAAATGTTGCAAGAGAACTTTTATGCTTAGAATTGTCCATGTTTACTAAAAAAATTTGTCCCATAAAGAAAAACCATTTTTTCCTATTTGTTTAAACAATTGCGTTTTAAACAAAACCTATCCACTTCTCGTAAAATTAACCGGTACCATTGGATTCAGCGGGTCAAAATACATAAGATTAACTAGTTTTTACCTTTTGCCTCTTGAATGCATACGGGAACATACCCAGCTCCCGGACTATTTGAAATGCTTAAAATTGTGCAATTTTATCTTTTGTTTTAAAATCTTCTGGTGTCCTTTAAATTTTAAGCTGTTAGATCGAGTCACATAATTAAATAAATGAGCATTTTTACTGAATAAGCAGTGATATCCTATTAGATTCATTAAGGCACTTCTCACTAATTCATCAATTTAAAGAGTAAATCTATGAACCCTTTAATCGTACATTTTTCCTTACATATAATTTGATTGAGACTTTATGCATGGAAGGTGTGTGGCCAGTACAATATGGTAACCAAAAATTGAAAAATTGGTACAGTGGCTTCATATTAGGTCCTCAGAGTTGTTTTTGGCAGTTGATATGAATCTATATTATAATATTGGATTCGACATTTTGAATTTTGACTGCAAATTCGTAATCAGCTATCCAATAATACCCTAAGTACCCATTTTTAAGCAATGGGAAAATTTTTGAATTTTTTGATGTCATATTGGATCCACCATTTTAATTTTTCTAATTTTAATTTCAAATTCTTAATCAGTGTCTAAAAAACTGCTGAAAACCCATTTTGAAGCTACGGGACTTATTCTTAAATTGTTGTCCGCCATACTGGATCTGTCATTCTGAATTTTCGAATTTTTATCTTAGATTCGTAATCTGCGACCCAAAAACCCCCACAGACGTTATTTTCAGCTAATTTACTATTGTTAATTATTCACAATTGCATTTAGTATGTAAAAAAGCTGCATCTACTCTTTTACTTTTTTTAATGATAAAATTCAATCCGTTAAAAAACAAAATGTTTTCAAGTTTTCTTACTGTCAATTGATGCTCTGCAATATCTTTAACTTGCTTTTTGTACTTGTAATATCAAAAAAACTATGTGAAAAATATTTTAAAAAGAGGTCAAAAAGGTGCCACACATTTATGGCACCATGCCGCGCATAAAAACAAAGTATTGTTTCAGGGCTGGTTCGGGTATTACAATAAGTCTCAGGAAAAAATATTCTCGACTGGTACTTAAATGATACGAGGGTAGTTCAGTAAGTCCTTAGAATGACCAACATATGGCGCGCGAATCGCTCCAAATCATCTGTTTTCAGTCAGCACCACTCCCGACTAGATATAT
>NC_046660.1:120066042-120067103 GCF_010883055.1 Belonocnema kinseyi | reverse complement strand
CCTCATCTATCTTCCCGTCCCTAGTAAATAAGCTACCATGGTATACGAACTTATCAACTTGTTCAATTCTCTCATCATTTAATAAAATATTGCATAGTGTTTTCTCATTATTTCCTTCAAACACCATAGTTTTTGTTTTATTTGCTTTAATTTTGAGGCCCATGCTCTTCATGCTTGCATCTAGTTTATTCAACATTCTTTGTAGGTCTTCGATAGACTCTGCCATAACAACCTTATCATCTGCGAACGCTAACCCACGTACCCTTACTGTTTCGAAATCCACACCCTCTTCCTCGAAGAGAGCCATTCTTGAACACTTGTCCATAAATAATATAAATAACCATGATGTCATAACGCATCCTTGTCTAACTCCTTGAATAATATCGAAACAGTCACTCAGTTTCCCATTCACTCTTACAATCGCTTTGCTACTTGTATATATTGTTTTTATAGCTTGTAGGATCCATCCATTGACTCCATACTCTTTGAGGACTTCCCAAAGTTTACTTCTATCTACCTTGTCAAAAGCTTTTTCTAGGTCAACAAATGCACAGAAAACTTTTTTTCCTACTCTCAAACTTTTTTCTGTTATTTGCCTTGAGCTAAATATTTGATCCGTACATGACCTTCCCGGCATAAACCCACTTTGGACTTCTAAAATCTTTGCTTCTGTTATTTTCATTACCCTACAAATAAGTATTCTTGAATATATTTTACTTACGGTGCTTAATAAGCTAATCTCTCTGTAATTATTGCACTTGCTTTTATCTCCCTTTTTCTTGTATATTGGTACGATAATCGCTTCTTTCCAATCATCTGGGACATCTCCCATCTCGAAACATAAATTTATCAACTGGCACAGTCTATGTGGTGTGCACGCGCCACCGTGTTTAAGCATTTCTGCGTTAATACCGTTTACCCCGGCAGCCTTACCGCTTTTCAAGTTCTTTATTATATCGCTAACCTCAGTGACACAGACTTTTTCAATTGAGTTTTCCATCGCATCGTGTTCAACATCGCAGTTGTGGTGTCCTATAGCTTCATCTCCGAATTGTCTCCTA
>NC_046660.1:120064260-120065942 GCF_010883055.1 Belonocnema kinseyi | reverse complement strand
ATTTTCATTCTCATTGCTCCTCTCTTGCTTTTCTTTTCTTGTTTTTCCTCGGCCGACCTCAATCCAGCCTGAGTGGTTTTCATCCATCTGTGTTTTTTTCGTAGGCCTCGAGGCTCCTGACCCTTCGGGACTCGGCGTGCTTGACAGAGGTCTCTTCCTTTTGGCCTGAGTCCCAGGTAGATTCTCCATTGTGTTACTTTTGCTATTGCTCAACTGCACTCCCGAGTCATTTAATTAAAGGCCATAGACTGGTAAGCATGGATGGGCCGCCCCCGCCTGCTCTTGGTTCATATTTCAGGGGTAAGTTCTGACTATTAAAGGACTAATTTAATCTGAATTCTAACATCAAACACATTTTTTTACAAAAGATATAAACAAACTTTGAAAAATAAAAAATTTAGAATTTCTCAAAACTTTCTCTATCGATTTTGATGGATGATATATATGTTGTATAGAGTATAGGACAAACAAAAAAATGTTTTGGGATAAGATCAAAGGATTACTACATAGTTAAAGACATATGGCCGTTAATATGTATGTAATTACATGATAATCATGGACATTTTTTGTAAGGTAAGGTAACCCTTTCAAATCACCTATTATCCAGATATACAAAAAACAGGTTTAATTTTAGAAAATTATAAATTAAACAGCATGAAATATCTCTTTCTCTATGCCCCGAATTATAGACTGGGTAAAACACTTCGGGAAAGCCCCCAAACACTACTCTTACTATACCCGTGCAGAAATCGCCATACATTTTGCCGATTACCGATCTCGCCCTGATAGGTTGAATATCTTCGGGCTTAGATCGGGATAATTAATTATTTTTAATTATTCCATTGATTTTTAAATAAAATAATATTAAAATCGAATATGTCACCTCCTTAAATGAAATTTATTATTACACCATTAGGCCATTTCCCTTTCGGGGTAGGCGTGACTCACTCGATAGGGGAAAGGAGTATTGTGTGGAAGGGATAAAGATTTTTCACATTGATCCAGAATTCTCGTACTATTTGAGTAAATAACACGTTCGTTCCGCAACACTGCTCTGACCCAGGTTGCTGATCAATCTCTCTAGCAATCACCCCAAGCGAAGAACCTCACGAAGTCGTTATGTAAGGTTCCCCACTTGGGTCCATTAGTAGCCAAGGTCTTTGTTTCTGGCGTTATTTACTCTACTGACACACTTTTTGTTAAATATTTGCCGCCATACTTTCCTGTCCTGGCACACTTCTCTAGCATCTTTTATGTCCATGCATTTTTTCATGCAGGCTCACTTGTTTCCTGTGACTTTTTGTGTCTCTTCTAACTAGGGTCTCATTCACACATTCTAACCATTCTTTCTGCGGTCTACCTCTTCGCAAGCTGCCATTTACTTTACCTTGATACACTTGTTTCGTTATTCCTTCATTTGCCATTCTCTCAACATGTCCGAACCATCTTAACCGATTTCTTTCCCATGTGTCTACTAGCGTTTCTTCTGCACCACATTCATTTAGAATTATCTCGTTACTTACTTTATCTATCAGGGTTTCCCTGCATATTATGCGCATGAATCTCATGTCAATTGCGTTAATTTTACTCTTATCTTTTTCTTGATAAATCCCTGTCTCGCTACCGTATAGTACAGTCGGTACAATTATAGAATTATGTATTGCCATTTTAGCTTTATTTGA
>NC_046660.1:120062528-120064160 GCF_010883055.1 Belonocnema kinseyi | reverse complement strand
TGTATTTTTATCTCTTCTTCTGCTCTAATTGTATCTTTACTTCCTTTAACTAATCGTTTAAGTATCCTGTTTTCGCGTCTATAATCATTTCTACGTCTACTTCTTTCTTCATTACTAAGACCTGCGATGTTCAAAGTTCTCTTGTACGCTTCTCTTTTTGCTTTTTGGGCAGCCTGAATTACATCATTTCACCACGCATCACCAGAAATTCTTTCTACAACTGCGGTATCACACACTTCGATCGTACATCTAGCAAGGATATTCCGTAACATTGTCCAGGCGCCCTCTATATCTTTGTTTTTTATACGGTCCTCCCATGTTGCCCTATCTATGCTTTCGATTATTTTATTTTGGAAATCTATTCGCACATCCGGTTTCTGTAGGTTCTAAATTTTGATTCTCGTTTGTTTTGCTTTCTTGGGTCTCTTTTTTCTCCATCCCCGAGCTAAGTTAATTTTTGGGATCAGAAGGTTATGATCATTATTGCATTCAGGACCCCTCATGACTCTTGTATATTTAACTAACTCTCTAAGTCTTTCATCCGCTACAACAAAGTCAATTATACTGCGACTATTTCCTTTAAACCAGGTGTACATGTGGATCATTTTATACCTAAACCAAGTATTTGTAATGAACAGACCCCTTTCTAACCATAAACCAACGAATTTATCTCCGTTACAGTTTGTTCTTGGATCCCCAAAATTACCTAATACTCTTTTTGTATCCTAATTTTGGATGCCCACCCAACCGTTCATGTCTCCTAGTAGAATTATTCTTTCCCCATGTTCGCAGATGTTTATTGTGTCATTTAATGTGTCCCAGAAGGCGTCTTTTACTTCTCTAGGATCACTATTAACCGGCGCGTAGCATGCTATAATAAATAGTCTTCTGATTCCTACTTTCATTCTAGCTCACAGCAGTCTGGGAGACACGAAACCATGGTCTCCGAGATGCTGCTTTGCTCTTTCATTCAAAATCAGACCTACTCCTTGTTTAGCATGTGATTCACAGTCTACGCGTGACCATATTTCAAATCCGCCTTTCAAGACGCCGTTTTTTATGTCTTTAGTTTCGCATGCCTTTTTCTTTGTTTCGGGCACACATAAAATATCTAGTTTCTTCACGTCCATAGTTTCACGCAGTTCTTTTACCTTGAGATCATTTACTCCCCTAGCATTCCAAACACCCAGTCTCCATTCCTCGCCTGAAACATGACCTTTAGATTTTCCGTGTGCATGCCTTTTGTCACTAAAAGTTCCAGTCCTTTCCGAGGCTATTTTGTAGTTTGTATTATTCATTGTTTAGATTATACGCCCAACTAACACCTTTATGCAATAAGTTTATTTTCTGAGTCGAAATCATGTCTATGAATTACTTATCTTTAAGTACGTTTCCGGATTTCCGAGTAACTGCATATCGAAGCACAATTTTAAGAAAGTGCATTTATACCAAATTGAAAATTTTCCATTTTGCTTTTTCCTCAACTGAGTATATAAAAGACCGCTCTCTTTCAGAGTTGCCACGAAAATGTTACGGAAAACACAAGATAATGTAAGGGTCGACTTACAACTACCTCATATCCGTGAGTCGTTAAAATCGTCCTGTTTAAGGTTCTCCGAAAACACATAAATA
>NC_046660.1:120053099-120062428 GCF_010883055.1 Belonocnema kinseyi | reverse complement strand
AAGTCAAGAAAATTTCAATTCAAAATGTGCAACATTGAAGAAATATAAAATGTAAATCCAGAAAAAAAATTTTAAAAACCAAAAAGACCAATTTTCAAGAAATATTCAAATCCAAATCAAAGCCAAAAGTAGATATTTTCGATAAAACAGTTGAATTTTCAACAATATAGATGGATTTTGACTTGAAAAGAAAATGTCAACCAACTAAAACAGATCAATTTTCAACCAGACATTTATACCCCCAATGAAAAGAATTGATTTTCCACCGAATAAAAATAATTTTTAAACGAAAAGGATGAATGTTGACAGAATTGTCGAATTTTGTAGAAAATGATTCAGTTTTGAGCCAACTAATATAATTTTTGACAAAAAAGAACTATTAACAACAAATTTCATTGTAGGCGTCGCGACTAGAAAGATTTGAGAATATAAATATCAGGTTATCTAACAGATCGCGATATGAAAAAATTGGAGTATGTCGGAAACTTTTTTTTGAGCAAACGGAAAAAGTCAAACGACGCAATATAACAGACAGCATTTGTGTATGATAAACCATTGAAGTATTTTACAATATATTTTTGGTTTTAATTTCTAAATTGAAGTTGCTTTTAATTTCTATATTGAACTTACTTGTAGAAAGTTATTTTGAAATAAGTGGATTATAATAACGCACTGGCTCTTTAAGTTATTTTTACAAAAACGAATGTAAATAAGAAGGTTGTATTTAGATTACGTTTGTATCAAATCACCTAAAAATACGTGAAAATAAATATGTTTATGACGTCATTGTTGATCTCATTCGTTTTCACATTCAACAAATGAACTATTACTTTTGCTACTTTTCTTATAAATAAAAAACCTCATTTCGAGGTTAAGTTTCTTCTTAACATTCTTAATAAATTTACTTATTATAGTCTTCAACACGTAATTCAAGAGTATTTTGAAGTATACTATACCTACGCACTCGTCTCGTGACGCTTTCGCTTGCGCCGTCGTTAGATTGCCACTTTAGGGCCTTGATAGAAAATAGGATATCTAGACAGGGCCGCTTAAGAGCCAAGTTATAATTTCTACACGGCTGTTATTGATTACACAGTGATACAAGATGATGAATTGTCAATGTAGATGAATTTCATTTTTGCATTAAATTAAGTAAGTCACTTAATTTAAACCAGAAATCAAACTTAAGTGCAGTGTCTCATATCTGATATACAAGTAATATGACAATTAACTGACAGGTATGTTGAGTTTAGGGTCGATTTTCATTCAAGTGAGATTTTGATGAATCGCGATATTGATGACATCGAGAATGGTGATAACTAATGGATCATAAGAAATGTGTCTATTAGGGTGGTCCATAAAACGCTTTTCGAGATACATAACAACATATCTCACCCCCTCCCCCAAAAGTTTTCATTGCTGGAAAAAGAAAATTCTCAGTTTTCTTTTTCAAAATTCGGAAAGGAGTGTCTACGAAATAAAGTCGCACTAATATAACTTTTATTTCCAACCCACTCTCCCCGCAGCGCTCCAACCATGACCCAAAAATCAAACACTACATTTTTACGTATTACGTATTGTTACTTTTTAGCAATTTCTTTCATCTTTTTCATACGAATAATTACTAATGGAAAATTCGAATATTTTTCACGTCCTTTTAAACCATTTTCAATTGTATAAACAAATGTAAATTATTTAAACAACTATTCATTCCCAAAGAATATTAAAAAATCGTTTTTTCTGATTGAAATGTAATTGTTTGTCATTTTATGAATTAGTACATTTTTCTAAAAATATATGTAATTATTTAAACAATTATTTACTTTTATTTTCAAAATTGATCAAAATTGAGTAAGAGATATCAACTTTCTTTTCAAATTAGTGCACTACGCTACGTTTGGTTCAATAATTACATAATTCAGATACATTTGTGTTAATGTTTATTAAATTTTTATTTGTGTAAACAATCTTTGCTCAAACAGTTTTTCTGATAACTTAAAGAATAAGATAAAATAGAACACATACAATTATGTTTCTGACTGTATAGTATGTAGAAAAATGCATTAACTACTTTTTAATAGTTTCAACAAATATAGTTTGTTTAAATAATGACTTTTACAAAATACTTGCAAAATCGTATTTTCTAAGTTAGACATAATAAAATTAAAATGACAAAAGTTTATTTATTATTGCATTATTCATATTTTTACAATCCTTATAATTATTATATTATAAAAAAAGCACATTCACTAATGCAAATTACGATTTAAGTTTCAAAAGCTTATATGGTTTGGATTGACTACCGAAAGGTATTCAATAACACGAACCATAAGCTACTTATCAAGCTCTTTGGGTGCCTTGAGGTGCATTCAAAAATAGTAAGATGCATGAAAGAGCTTATGCTCTTGTGGCGGACAAGACTTGTCATACCATCTAACAAAAGAAAAGTGACATGGATGACCTTAAACTCTTTGCTTTTTTAAAATAAAACCTTGCAATCCTTGTGGCGGCGGGAAATACGTACTCTGAAGCAATTGGAATGAGCTTTCAACTGGACAAGTTTGTCTGCGTCCATCTACACAAGCGAAGACTAGAAAATTCATTATCGCGTGACGATCAGGATCTTCAACTCATAGGTGGAAATATCATTAACCTTCAAAGAATGCACTTGATCAATTTGACTGCAAACAATTTTTTGACCGAGAAATTTTTCAAAGAAATTTGAAAAGTGGGCGCTCTCTTTGGCTTCGGTAATATAGTTCGAGATCGTACCGAGACCGTACCTATACTGCTCTACACGTTTGGTGCAGTAAAATGAAACGTCGATGAGTTAAAAAAACTTGACGGAAGCACATGCAAGATGATGATAGTCCATCTAGTCATAATCCTAGTTTTAGGTACCTCGTATATACTTCCTTCTAGATGAAGGAGGTAGAGGCTTACTGAGCTTGGAGTGTCTTCATGGAAGTATGATTCTGGCTACAGCCTTCTCGGTTCCAAAAAGCACAGGTTCTCGAATGCGACTCGTACATCAATAAGAAGTCGCTAATGCTACAGTGTTTCATACTGTGCCTTAAATATGGTCGCAGAAGAGCTTTGTCTCCCATTTAATACCAGCGAAACTACACATAGCCTAGCATCAGTAACAACTTTGGTGTAAAAAAGTCGTGTACAGGAAGCAGAACATTCCATTCTACCAAAAGAAAATGCTGACAAGTCCCTTCATGGTAAATTCTACTATTTTTATACGTGAAGAAAAGTTATTGCTTGTTCTGTCCAACATGTTTCTCAAATCTGCTGGATTAAAATCGAAAACTGCGGGATCTCGTTTTGTCTGTCAAGGCGGCATTATAGACACCTTAGTTTATTGCAAGCACATAATGACAGTAACAGAGACTGTAACAGCCTGCAAGCAAGAGCCAGAACCATTTGAACATATTCTGAGTGGATGCTCAAAGTATGCACACTACGCGTACATAGGTATAGAGACACAATGCGGTTGTAAAAGTGTTATATTACCATCTTTCGCATTTCTATCGTGTTCACGGAGAAAAAAGTCCGGCCGCTGCGGCCCAAAAATCCTGCCATTATAACGTGAATCGCCCAGTCAGCAGATTACCGCTACTACAACATACATGAACACTGCAGTTTTAGCATGGTTGTAGAAAGTAACATTGGAGTTACGTGTACCCCGTCAATTTCAGGCAGTATTCGCATGATTTGATGCTCCAGTTATAAAATCTACAAAAATATAGTCATTTTCAATTTTAGTTGATTTTAGAAGCAATACAGTTAAACTCAGTTTAAAAGAGTATAATTGTTCAAATTTATTTATTTAACAAAATGTACACTTTTGAGACTTCAGAGTGCCGTTTAAGCAGTTTATAGGTACATAAATGTCGAAAAGGATACAAATAATGAATACAAAAGATTACAAATAAAAGAAAAAATTCAAAAGCTATATATACCTTTTGCATTTTTGTTTTAAAATTATCAATAATAAATATCTGGTAACGTAATGTTATGAATTTTCAGGTTATAAAGGCAACTATAATATTTATTTTGAAATCTTTCTATACAGTTGTCTAACCTCCAATCTTTTAATGTACGTTGCACGAAATCGTTTATCACGCCACAATTATAATTGAAACACGCGACAACACACGGCGGCAGAACATCAGCCGGTTCGTATGGCCTCAGGAAGTATCTGTTAAGATAGCAGAAAAGTCCTGCTAAAACTAGTGTTCCACAGCCCTGTTGGCTTAACGTAACTCATGTTAAGTTCGCATGGCTCAGCAACACTAATTCCGCGTTCTTTTTTTCTCCGTGTTGATCTAATGCCTGTCTCTCCATATGCCGAGTGGGAAGTTGGGACCGTTGTGGAGAACGGTCAATGAGAAATCTACTAGAATTTATCATGCTCCACCACAGAACGTATCAATGCTACCATGCCTAATATTGTCCTCCAAGATCTGAAGACCAAGATAATTTACGTGATTGAATTATTGGCACCATTCGATGGTAACATCACGGCAAAGGTTACAAAGTCCATATTATGGTTCTCATAATTGGCTGACTTGGAGCTATAAGAGATTGCTTTCTTAGCCAACTCAACAAAATCATGGCTTGCCAGCATCAGGATCAGTCCATTACGAGCCAGATGCAAATGGCTGTTCTTCTGGGATCACTGCATCTGGTCCAACAGCACTGTTCCTCCTAACATTGTACAAAGGTTGATAGCTCTAAAAAAGTATCCAGAGATGAATCATTCATCTCCAAATGTGCCGTTTGCCGCGTAAGGTCATCCGAAGGTAGAGCTCGGACTCTAGGAAACAAAGTTGTAGGAAGTATCTTTCGTAAATGTTTAGTTCTTGCTTACCTTCTAGGATAAAAGGAGCAGGAGTGGGCAACGTACGCGTGCCGGGTGCGTCGGGAATGATGGCTTCAAGGACCCATGGTCGTAGCCTCTGGGACCTACAACTTCAGACCTAATAAAATAATAATGATTTATTGAGAATGGTTTTTAAGGGTGCATCTGAAGTTTTCAAGTATCAAAAATTAAACTTGTGATTTTTAACATTTTAGGTGTACATCTAGAAAGGGTGGTTTTTTAGGTTTTTTCAAAACAGTGTCAGCCAGTCTATAATTTACTCCGAGAAATGGTTGGCTAACATATGCAATTTTTGTTGTTTAAGGAATAATTGGTAAGAACGTCAGTTCAGATTGACAGACCAGCCAAGTCCGTTGGACACAATGACCATTTTAAACGGCTGTGTGTTCGTCGGACACTGCAGCTGTCCAGTTAGACCCTTTAATTATCTAATAGTTAGCACAGCGAACTACTTGGCCAGTGGTCAGAGATGATTTGTGTTGCTTGTTAATATTTTTAGCATAATTTTCCAAATACTATTTACGGCGGATTTCAACGCATCCAGTCAACTTTTTTCCTGGACGAATTAGTCATTTAGATTCTTACAAGTTATAACTGCTAAGTACATGGCGAGTTGGACAACACAACGACAACGTAAAATTTTGAACAGTTGCTATAACACGGGTAGACGCATGAGGCAGCTATTCCGCTGCCTTAGCCAACTACTATCGGTGAGAAAACTATAGGCATCTGCCTTTGAAGCTTAGCAGCTCAGTCAAAAAAAATGCTAGCGCAACAAAAAAACAGTCACGTGGAAGCTGAAAGTGTTCTACGTAAATGAGCTTGAAGACGTTCATGTAAAAAAATTGTTGTGCTTAGCGGAATAAAAAATGTAAAAAAAAAGTAAGAATTTTCGAGTAGATTTAAGAACAGTCAAGCTTAGAGCATTATTTCTTATACAAGGGGCGATGGGTAAAATGTTAAAAAATTTATGAGTATGAGGAAAACTGTTATGAACCAGTTGCAGTTGAGAAATTAAAAAAATAATAAAAATTGTTGCTTAAATGTACAAAAATGTGCAACTATATTATCTTCAGTTCTAATACAGATATTAAAGCGATTCAAACTGCAAACTGTAATGGATAGGCCGACCGCTGGTCTCTTTCTTCGACCCGTGGCCAGGTGCCATCCAAGCATTCAGAACCAGGGGTCGAAAAATAGCACCAGGGGTCGGCAGTAAAAAAAAAGGGCCCCCTGCTTTCTGTTACTGGTTTTGCAACAAAAAATAAATAAAAATATCGTGATTTTCACAAAAAATAAGACTAACACATCCTTATGGGTGATTGATAATAAATACAGAGCCTATCCATTACAATTTGCAGTTTGAATCGCTTTAATATCTGTATTAGAACTGAAGATAATATAGTTGCACATTTTTGTACTCTTGAGCAACAATTTTTATTATTTTTTTAAGCTCTCAACTGCAACTGTTTCATAACAGTTTTCCTCATACTCATGAATTTTTTCAAATTTTTCCCATTGCCCCTTGTATAAGAAATAATTATCTAAACTTGAGTGTTCTTAAATCTACTCGAAAATTCTTACTTTTTTTTTACACTTTTTATTCCGCTAAGCACAACAATTTTTTTACATAAACGTCTTCAAGCTCATTAACGTAGAACACTTTCAGCTTTTAAACGACTGTTTTTTTGTTGCGCTAGCATTTTATTGACTGAATTGTTAAGTTTCAAAGGCAGATGCCTATAGTTTTCTCGCCGATAGTAAGTGGATAGCGCCCAAACATTCAACAAAATTGGCTACAGCAAGCAACTGACGGTCCAGACTATCGAATAATTTCTCTGAGTGCTCGGTTGATAAAAAAAGAAGATAGATAACCCCTTAAAGGATTTGTATTCGCTAAAAATTAAGTTGCCCCCACCCCATTTGCATGAAATTACGTACATTTTAGGTTCCATCATTTTTTATTCTTTTTTTAATCGTGAACTAATCCTTTGATCATATATCCTAAAGAATATATGTTGTTACCTTGGATTTATTAATTTATTACAGAAAAAAGTCGGTGCAGCCACCAAAATTTCATTTTTTAAAACTTGTTAAAAAATTGCAATTATTTTTTTAGCCCCTTCTTGTAGGAATTAATTGTTTACTTTTTTAGTTGCCTTTATATCCCATACAACATACATTTCAGCCATCAAAATCAACTGAGCCAATTTCAAGAAATTCAAATTTTTTGTTTTGAAAATTTGTTTATATGTAACTTTTATAAGGAAATTTGATATTGGCACTTTGGGTAAATTAGTTATATAATGGTAGGAACTTAGTCTAAAATATGAACAAAAAACAAGCTGGAGCAGCTCACCCATACTTACTCGGCTATGGCCTTTATAACAATACAGTGATGAGATTTGAAGTAAATTCATTCAATGTAATCAGTCCCCATTGTTCCGCTTTCGATTTTTCCTCTTCTATTAAAGTTAGAAGAAATATTTTCATTCCCACAGGATTTCATATTTAATCCTCTTCAGATTTTTGAGATTGTCTCAAATATATGAGGAATCGTTTAGGAAGACTATAACCCTCTAGTAACTCTAGTTGAGTCTATTTTCACATACTTTAAAAAAAATATTATACATAACTAGAATTTTTTCACAAAAGTAAGCACTAAAATAACCTATAGCCGCATAGCTGACCGCGTATTTAAAGAATATAAATATATAGCTGGTGCGAGCTTTTGAATAATGAACTATTAAGTCTTCTTGTTGAGAATTTCAAAAATCCTTGGGATTGCAGTTTTTTCTGAAAAATCAACCTAAAAACTAATTTTGATGTACAAAAGCTGATTATTTTTTTTTGGAAATTCCCAGAGGGCGAAATAAAAGTCACTGACGTGAATATCCAATACATACTCTCTAAATATGAATCAGTGAAAAATGCACTGATTGAAATAGTAGTTGGACATATCACTGATTAATTAGTGATTTCGGACTTATTCACGAATCAGTTCAGTAATACCAGATTAAATCATGTGAAGCATAACCTCTACATTTTTAAGTTAAGCGCTGTTGTTACTCTTACTTAAGTAGCAAGAATAATTCCTTAATGGAAAAAATTTTCTAATTTTCGGGCTGTAAGTCTGTTGAATTAACTGCGGGATAAATATACTCTATCTCGTACAGAAAGTACTTACTTAACGGGTTTGTACATGACAGTCTAATCTTGAAATTAAAGTAATATGTGAGGTTGTTTGTCATTTAAAAGCATCGAAACTTTTCACCTTCTTTAATATTTTATCATATTTATGGGTTTTAAGTTTTTACTATGATTCTTTGGTTGGATGTACTAAAATATTAATTTTTTATTATTGCTAAATTGGCATGGTGCAGTATTGCCAACCCTCAAAAGTGATTATTTCACTGATTCAATAAGTGACCTTTCACTGATTGTCAGTGGCCCATTTCTAGATATTTGATTCAGTGAAATTTCGTTCTTTCGGATTTAGAGAGTACACTGTGAACCCTAACCTCATGATTTTTTGTCATATTTAACTTTTCAAAATTCGACGGTGATATAGTGTGATTTTTCAAAAAAACATATGAACATGTGAAAAGTCAAATGTCTATACATACAAATATGAATATCTGCTAGCATTAATATTTGATGGTACAATGAAGACAACTACAAAAGGTTAAGACTTGTCTGGGACTCACCCAATTTCTCTAAGGGTCTAAAAGGATTGTCCTTATTTTACAATGCAAATACATTATATGAAGCTTAAAAGTGAAGTTAGCCACATTTTTAATTGCGAACTGCACAGAATCAGTCTTCTTTCTCATGTTACTTTTCATAACCTCCATAGTCTAAACAACCTAAAGTACAGCTACCAGTGCCTATAGTAGTCTGCAGCTAATTGGGCCCAACAAGTACTTACGTCATGACGATTTTGAACGTCCGACGCTCCTCTCCACGGGTGGTTACTGGTAGCTTATTATCTCTTTTCACCGTTTACCATTCGCACCCTTCGGGAATCCCGCACATTTCCAAGCTTTGTCTGTTGATTTTCTCTGGCTGCGTTGCATGTGTTTCGGACTTGCCTGACTTCAAAACTTAGCCTAGCTGCTCTAGCTGCTAGAGAAATTTTTTTTAAAGTTAGATTCTAAATCAAAAACCTTAACCCTTCACTGTAAAAACTAGTAATCTCTTTTTTATGGTGTTATATTTTTCGAGTTCTGTTTGTTAATATAAGAATTTCATACTCTTATTTTCAATGTAAAATGAATGAATCTAGGTTCCATTTAATGATACGAGGGTAGTTCAATAAGTCCTTAGAATGAAGTAAAAAAACAATTTTTTTTTGGGTAATTTTTTTTTTTATTTTTCAACATAATCTCCTTGGAGCTCTATACACTTGGTCAATCGCTTTTCAAGTTTTTTTAATCCT
>NC_046660.1:120033626-120052999 GCF_010883055.1 Belonocnema kinseyi | reverse complement strand
ACTACTACTACTACTACTACTACTACTACTAATACTACTACTACTACTACTACTACTACTACTACTACTACTACTACTACTACTACTACTACTGAGCTACAAAGACCCCCAAGTCAAGGCGTGAGCAACCGTGCCGTGGCACCAGGGATTGGTGTCTCAAACGGTGCCTCTAGGATACCAGGTCGCCTCCTAGAGTACATAGACCTTACCTTCGCATGCGGGGCTCTGCGGAGGTGGACATACTTTTCCCTAGCTTCTCGTGGGATCAATATGGAGTCAAATTTAGAACAAACAAACCGAAGTGAGAGTGAGAAGTCGTTTGATAGCGATGTGCCCAAAACTGGTGTGCAAATTATGGAGGCTTTGCGAGGGAGTTTTGGAGTGACAAAGAGAGAATTGCAGGCAGCTTTGGCTCGCTTTGAGGAGCTGGAAACAGTCTTGAAAGACATGCAGCTCTTCTGTGATAGAACGAGAAACATGTTCCAGAGGATAAGGCAGGGTGTAGAGAGGGCCACGTTTTTATCGAAAGATGGGCTTAAGGAACTGAAATCTGGCATAGGTGGACTCAGTTGGCTTAATAACGACATGTTCTTAATTTAGGAGAACATGGAGAGATCCCGGGTGCTAATAAGCTCCAGACGGAACACCAGCCACAACTCGACTCAAACCGAAGAAGCCGTGGAGATCCCCGCTTCCCAACATGGGAAAAGAGAGAGGGAGATCTCCTTGAGTCCCGTTGTGGCTAGCTGCTCCAAACCGCTGCTTAAAAAACAAAGGGTGCAGAAGTCTGTGGAGGTAACGACCTCGACCACGACGAAAGTAGAAGAGGTGAAGGAAACACCTTTCAACAAGGTGAGAAAGAAGAAGAAGGTGCAGATGCGTGCTCGACCCGAGGCGGTTCAAATAAAGCCCGCCGAGGGTCTAAACTACGCAGGGGTCCTCAAGGGCCTCAAACAGAAGGTGAGTCCTGACGCCCTTGGTGTAAAAATCAAGGGGGTTAGGGAGACCCGAAACGGAGAGGTCCTTGTGGAGTTAGGACCCACCGGAAAGGGCAGAGCAGAACTAACGGCCGCAATAAGAGATGCGGTTGGTGATGAGGGTATCATGCGTGAGCTCGTCTCTCGTGTGGAGGTCGAGGTCCTTGACCTCGACACTACAACTGTTGCGGAAGAGGTTGGAGAGGCCGTGAGAAGTCACTTCAAGGACATCGAAGTCGGAGAGGTGAAGGTCAGCCTCACGAAAAGGTGATCTGAGGGCTTTCATGGAGCTGACAAAAGAGGTGTCAACAAGATTGCTACGCGCAGGACATCTGAAGGTGGGATGGGTGTCCTGTCGCGTTCAGAAGAAGGTGGAAAGGGTCCGTTGCTACCGCTGTCTAGGCTTCGGCCACATGGCAGCTGGCTGCAAAGGCCTGGACCGAAAGAATGTATGTTGGAGATGTGGCAAAGAAGGACATAGGGCTGCGGCGTGGGAAAACACACCGCAGTGCTTCCTTTGCGCCGCTAAAGATGAGAAACCCCGGACAGATCATCTTCCGGGGACGATGAGCATGTCCTCTCGCATGTCCAAGGTAAAAGAAGTTTGCCCAAGCAAAATGCTGAAAGCCGACTTACCCGAAGTGTTGTACCTGCACTACTGAGGACGATGAAAACATTTTGCTTGGGCAAAGAGGAGAACAGGTGTTTGCCAAGCAGGCAGAATCAGAAGGAAGCCGAAGCACGGCTTACTAGCCAACAACCTTGGACTCTGAAGTAATGCGAAAAGCGGTTCCGGAGTCCTCGGTTGGCAGGAAAAGGAGTTTGGTTTAGTGGGTAGACGCCGGTCGGTGAGTCCCACACTCACATTCGTTCCTTATGGACTATGTGCCCATGTGTGCATCTCACGTGTATATGCGTTACGTATATATGCGTGATGTGCACATTTTGGGCTCATGGTCCCCAAAGTTCAGATGTGTTAAGTGCATGAGCATTTCCCGTTTTACTCCTTTAACAGAAAAAAAAAAAAAACAAAAAAAAAAAAACTACTACTACTATGATTTAAAGGAGCGCGTATTGTACAAAAAATGTAATAATTAACATTTTATTGCACCTTGTCTCGTTTTTCCAAAAAATTAATTTGTTTATATTCGATGTTATTTTTTACGACTTGAACAAAAAATACGCATCCTACAAAAAAAATAATAAAGAAAAAATTTGTAGATCTTTTTCGGGTAAACAACTTTTGTCTATTAATTTTTTTCTTACATTCTGTCGTTTTTCGCAATTTTAAACAAAAATGTTAATGTTATTTTTTACAATTAAAACAAAAACTACGCATCCTTTCAAAAAGTGATTAACGCAGAATTTGTAGATCTTCTTTGGTTGCACGATTATTGTTTATTCATTTTTGTTCGCAAGTTGTGATTGTCTAAAAATATTTATTATTTATTTTTAATCCTGGCTTTTATGGATAAAACAAAAACTACGCGTTCTAAAAAAATGTTTGAGAACAAATTTTCATCTCTCGTTTGGGTGAACAACATTTGTCTATTAATTTCGTTTTCATACCTTGTGTTGTTTTTCCACATTTTTTTAATTTAATGTTATTTTTTTAGATTAAAACATACAATACGCGTCCCATAAAAAAGTGATTAATAGAAATTTTTTAGGTCTTTTTAGAGTAAACAACTTTTGTCAAATAATTTTTCTTTATAACTTGCGTTGTTTTTTCAAAAATGTAATTTATTTACATTTTTCACAGTGAAAACGAAATAACGTATCCCATCAAAATAAAATCAATACAAAATTTTTACCTCTTATTTGGGCTGAAAAATTTTTGTCTATTTTTTTTCGTAGCTTTGGTCGTTTCTTCAAAAAAAATTATTTTTATTATTAATGTTTTTTTTTAAAGAACAAAACACAAACTGGTCGTCTATCAAAAAGTAATTAAGAACAAATATGTATATCGTTTCTGGGTGTGTAATTTTTTTAAATCATCATATAGTAAGTCGGACACTGTATGATATAGTTATTAATTTTAGTTTTGTGCTATACCAATGAGTTATTTCTAAAGTGGGATGACTGATTTGATATAAATAATAAAAAAATCATGCCTAAAGTGATATCGTGTTTAACTTGGAATTCTACGTAGAATTCCACGTAGAACTGCCACGTGTAATTTCACGTGAATTTTACCACATAGGTTGTGGTATGTGTTCTTAGATATATTATAAAAGAATCTGATGCATGCATTGAGGAAAATGTCTAGTTTCCAATTGAGGTCATCAATAATGTCATACAACAAACAACCGTAATCGAAAAGCAAAAAAATGAGGTATTTTGCGAGAAGAATTTGAGTGGAGGTGGGATGTGAATTTATTGTCGACCATATTCAGCTGCCGAAGCATTCCAAAAGTTATCCTAGATATGTCGCAGATCATTTGTCTCCAAGACAATGTTCGATTTAGTCCCTTAACCTGTAATATAGGTAGGGTAACTCGTTTCTCAGAAGGAGTTGATACTAAAAGCCATCATTTATTTCACTAGGGCTGAAAGATAATTTATAGTAGATTGATGACATGCAAACCACAAAATATAAAAAGATAAAACGTTGGAATAGGATATTTTTTAGGGGTGTTAAAAAAAAGAAAGTCTACATGTCAACTAGATTTTGTATTTTTCTGTTTTTTTTTGGGTTAAAAAAGACAAGGTGAAAATTAAAAAAAATCTGATAATATTAAAGGTGGCTTATCAGAAAACTGTTTGTTTTCACAGAAAATCGAATATTCCCCAAATTGTCAGATCGTAACACAAACTTATACACATATAAAAAATGCCGCTCATTAAAATATATTACACAGGCCAACATGGTTTTGTTATTGGAAAGTGGAGGGTCATTTCCGACGTGATTTTTTACGTAGAATCCGTATCCGGGGTCAGAATTAGCCAATCACGTCAGGATTTTAAGATATTTGAGGTAATATACCCAAAAAATGGTGTTTTAGGCTACTTTTAAGGTTATGTACAGAAAACACATTTGGGGATTTTTTCTTTAACTGTATCATAACCAATTCAATTACCATTTTTCTTCACCAAGTTACGCCAATTTGAAATTACGAGATATGTCCCATTATGTCTTGCGCATTTGCTTTAAATATTTTAAGGCAGACATTTTCTACTGGGTATTTTCTCTTGAAAATTTGTACTTGGGGGTGCATTTATACTTGGAGTCTTCCTCAACTTATTTAAAGAAAATGCTCAAGACATAATGGGACATATCTCGTAATTTTAAATTGGCGAAACTTGGTAAAGAAAAATGGTCATTGAAGTCTGTGACTCTCCAATTAAAGAGAAAGAGCAGTACTATGATACAACTAAAGAAAAAATCCTGTGTTATTTTTTATTGACAAATTTTTTAAAAATTATGCATACTTAAGGAGATACGTTAAGAAAATTGTTATAAAAGAACGGCAATCACTTCGAGATCTTCATTTACATGTAAATGATTTTTTTGGTCTTAAGAAAAACAATTTCCATAATCGATACTATCATCGGAAATTGTCGGTATACAGTAAAAAAAATGTTCACAATCATACCGCAATTAATATCCTTTTGATAGTGGCAAAATCTTCTGGCTGTCTAATGTCAGATCTAAGCTCTGGCCCAGATCTGGTGAAGTTTAGACCGTCTAGTCATGACAGCCAAGTCTGAACCAGCTCTGGGACTGGTCAGCAATCCATAACATAAAAATTCCAGAGTGTAAATCAGCAAAAGTTTTTTTTTAACATTTTCGAAAAATTGCAATTCATACCAAAAAAAATTCTAAGGTTCAATCAGTCAAATTATTTTTACTCTTTTCGAAGGACTCACAGAGTATCTAAAATTATACAAAAGAAGAAATTAACACTATTAAAAATAACTTTTTTCACTTATTGTCCTGACAGTCTAGTCTGGCCAAGATCTAGGACTGGCCAGCAATCCATAACATAAAAAATTCTAAGTGTCAATCAGCTACATTTTTTCACCCTTTTTAAAAGACTGCCAGAGTGTCTACAATTATACAAAGGAAGAAATTAATACTATTAAAAATAATTTTTCCTCTCATTGTCTTGTCAGTCTAGTCTGGCCCAGATCTGAGACTGGTCAGCAATCGATAACATGAAGATTTTTAAGTTTCAATCAGCTAAATTTTTTAAGAATTCTACAAAGTCTGTCAGTGTCGAAAATTATACAAAAGAAGACATTAACACTATTAAAAATAATTTTTTTCTTCACTAATTGTCTTGACAGTCTCGTCAGGCCCAGATCTGGAATTGGACCGCCATTCAGAGTATACAAATTTCTAAGCGACAATCAGCCAAATTTTTTTCACCGTCTTTGAAAAACTGTCAGGGTGTGTAAAATCATACCAAATAAAAAATTAAACATTATTAAAAATCAAAGCTTTTTTAAAAATTACATTTCATGTGATTATTAATCTTGTGAACTGGTCCAAAACACCTAAAAATTAAAAAGTTACTTATGCTTCATACTCAAAAAATTTTAATCGATTTAAATTATTCATTTAAAACTGATTTTAATTACATTTCCGTTAACTGTTAATTTATTTAAAATACACTCAAAGAAATTTTATAATAATACTTGATATTTCAATATTCATAACTGATATAGTCGATTGCGATTTAGGGAAATCGTGTAAATATTAAAATTATTGTTAACGTAATTACGAAACATTACAATTTGAATATGAAAACTTAATATATTTAGAACAAGAATTCGTATATACAATAGCAAAGATTGATATTTTATGTATTAAAACGCAGAATAAGAAAAATTGACAATGACATATTCAAATAGTATAAAAGCTATTATAGGAATTAATAGATTGAGGTACAAAAGTTAATATAAATATTCTACAAATTAATGCAGTCAAAGAGAAAGTGAAAGGTAACAAGAGATATTTTTATTTTCTGTGATAGACGCTAACAGAAATTGTAATCTTCAGCTGAGGAAATTGCAAAACACTATATCAAAAAATCCGAATAGCTGCGATAGTCTCCCGAGGTTACCCGAATCCGCCGATTGTACCTCATAGCCGAAGGCTCACTATGTGACTCGGAGAACTTCGTGTTTCCCGCTAAACTGGTCAAGATTCATGTATGGACATGTGTTTTCCAGTGTTTTGTTTCTAAGGCAAGAGTGGTATTAATTGTGTAAAGTTTACATTTTTTGTGATATTCAACTTACAAGTTGTAAAAATTATTAGTTGAAAATTCCAAGGATTTTACCAATCAGGTATTGAGCATCAGATTGCAAAGCATTGCTAAAGATTCTAGAAGGTTTCAATATATTTTAAAGATTTTAAAATATTTAAAAGGATTTTTGAACGTTTTACAAAGACTTATGATTAGAGGGCATGCCACCCCTCCCCTCATTTTGTGAGCTTGCCGGAAAAAAAATTCCCTCCAAGTTTGAGCCAAATCGGTTAATATTAAGACGTGCCGCAAAGGCCCTGAAAATCCCATAAGGTTAACATGGGGAAATTTTGGTTTTCGGAACAATGGAATTCAGGTTTCTGGATATAAACTTAGCTTGCGAGAGATATTCAGAATTTGTTAAGGTGTCTCTAATCAATCATTTCCGTTAAATTACTTAAAATTTTGATGCCCTACCCCCCCCCTTGTAAAGTCCCAAAAATGCCCCAAAAAACTGAAATTGACATTTTTGCCCAAAATTTACACATAAATGCTCTATTTTTCCCTTTTTTGCCATACATTACTTTTTTCGTCAAGTGCAATGGTCTTAAGTATTTTTCAACTAATTAACAATTGTCTAAACAATTTATTTTGGTTTAAATATTTTTTTTGCACTTACTTATTGCAAGGTAGATTTTTTGTGTTTGATTGGACAATTGGACATTTTCAGGAATAATTATCTTTGTTTCAAGCATTTAGCATTTATTTAAACAATTAATTATTATTTAATTGTAACTTTTTCTTAAAAATAGGTATAAAACTCTAGTTTAAAAAAAATTAGTTAGCTTTGCTGCTTATTATTAAATATCTGCGTCATTTAGATACTAGTACCTTATTTTGTAATAAATTTCTATTTGTTTAAATAAATTTTGTTTGTTTAAACAATTTTTTTCGAGAATAAATTTTTGAATTTTATGTTTTTTTTTTGCAATTAATGTGGTAATTTTTCATTGTTGTGAGTAAAATTTTATGTTTTAATTTCCAGTGACATTAAAATAATACAAATATTTCTAATTCCTTTGAGAATACTAACAACAGCTAATCTGCGATATCAACATAAACAAAAAAACTTACTTTGAGTTTTTAGAGGACAAACGAGTTTGTCTACGAGGGTGAGTTAAAGGAAAAAATTATTAAAATAATTTCAGAACGACAAACTTGAATGTAATTTTTATAGAAGTCTTAATAAAAAAAAATTAACTTTTCATGACCAATGTAAAACATTTTATGAACAAATATTAGTTATTTAAAGCATTTGCTTAACGTTTAAATATTTAACAATGAGCGATATACTTAATTGAATTGAGACCAAAATCAGATTTTTGAATCACAATTTCCAATAACTTGTTACATTAATGTTTAATAAATTTATTAAACAATACGATAATAGTTTAGACAAAAAATTTTGCTTTTTACAATGACAAATTATCACAATAATTGCAGAAAAACAGAAATTTCAAACATTTAGTTTCGAAAAAAATTGTTTAAACACACAAAATTTATTTAAACAAATAATAATTTATTACAAAATAAGTTACTAGTATCTAAATGACGTAGATATTTAATAATAAGTAGCAAAGCTAACTAAAGTTTAAAAAACTAGAGTTTTTTACCTCTTTTTAAGAAAAAGTTGCAATTAAATAATAATAAATTGTTTAAACGAATAATAAATGCTTGAAACTAAGATCATTATTCCTAAAAATGACCAGTTGTCCAATCAAAAATAAAAATCTACCTTTTAATAAGTAAGTGCAAAAAAAATTATTTAAACGAAAATAAATTGTTTAAACAATTGTTAATTAGTTGGAAAATACTGAAAACCATTACACTTGACAACAAAAAATAATTTATGGCAAAATAGGGGAAAACAGAGCATTTATGTGTAAATTTTGGGCAAAAATGTCAATTTCAGTTTTTTGGGGCATTTTTGGGGCTCCAAAAGGGGGGTGGGGTGCATCAAAATTTAAAGTAATTTCGTGGAAATGATTGATTAGAGACTCCCCAACAAATTCTTAATACCTCTCTTAAGCTAAGTTTAAATCCAGAAGCCTGAAACGCATTTTTCCGAAAACCGAAATTTTCCCATGTTAATCTTGTGGGATTTTAAGGGCCTTTGCGGGACGTCTTAATACTAACCGATTCGGCTCAAACCTGGAGGGAATTTTTTTCCGGCAACTTCACAAATTGTTTGGGGGGAATGTCCTCTATTTGAAAGTCGGTTGTTTGGACCACCCTAGTGTGCATCACTAGTTGAAAAATATTTCAAAACAATTTTACAGGGCTTTTAAATATTTCATGAGATTTAAAGGATTTCAAACATTTTAAAAAGAGTACAGTACACCAGATTTCAAAGATTGTAAAACATTTGGAAGATTTTAAAAATATTTCACTAAGATTTCAAAGAATTCGATTATTTCAACGAATAAAAAAATTCACAAAGATTTCAAAAGTTTTCACAAAAATTTAACAAAGATTTCGAACATTTCATCAAGATTGCAAGGATTTCGAAGATTTGAAAATGGCGTTTACACCAGATTTCAAATTTTTCACAAAGATTTCGAATATTTCCAAACATTGTGAAGCTTTCAAAAGAATTCAAATATTTCAAAGACGTTAAACTACCAAATAAGGTTCTAACTAATTAGAGAAGATTTTAAACGTTTCAATGATTTCAAACTAACACAAAAGGTTCAACAAACAAATTTTAAACTAAAAATTCACAAGTACGTCATACAAGTTTCACAAAGATTTCAATTATTTTAACAATTTTAGGGATTCCAAATACTTTACAAAAATTGAGAATGATTTCAAAGGAATTCACAGAAATTTCAAGATTTCACAAGGATTTTAAGTACTTCAAGAGATTTCAACGAATTGACGAAGATTTCAAAAGGTTTAAAAGATGTAAAGGATTTCAAAGACGACTTGTGTTCGCAAAAAAAATGAGGAATTATTTTATTTATAGCTCTTTTTTCTTATAAATGGTTGGCCTTGTAATTGTATAATAATATACTTCATTTATACAAAATTTGTATTAAGTTCAGAGCACCTACAATTTTTGACCCAGTACTGTTACTCGTATTACCAAGCCGAATGTGGGGCGGGAACGAGGTGATTTAAAAAAAATGAAAAACCTTTAGATATTTTTGAATTTAATTCAATCCCAGTTTTGACCTTATTAAAAGACAATAATTTCCTGTTTTTACTTTTAATTTTGAATGTTTCTAAGTCGAGTTATTAAGTACCATGTCGTTTCTCACAATTCTAAAAATTCTCACCATTTTGTACATAAGGAATCTTCAAACCCCTTCTCTTAGCGTGATTTGCGTGCGATGTGTGTGTTATATATGTATATGTTGCGTACTGTGTATATAAGTAAAGGTTAAGTTAGTTACATCAGCCACTGTGTATTCTACATTGTTATGCGTACAAATACTAATAATGATAAAGTGCGTATTTATGTGCTATAATTGTGCAGTCTGAGTTGGTGGGGTTTCACGACGAAGTTACGAACTTATCGTTTTCGTATTTTCGACAGTCACATTTTTTTGGAATGAATCATAATTTTTAGTATAGCCTTTAGCAAATTTCAGAATCCTCTCTTTTAAAATGTGAAAAAATGATTCCAATCTTTCTAATATTTGGAATTATGGTCCTGCTTAAATTGAATATAGTGAATTTTAAATATCACATTTTCTTTTATAAGTTTTGTAGAACTTATATTAATTTTCCAAAGTGAATTTTTCATAGATTATTAATAAATACTAAACTAATTTTTAATATACATACCCGATTTCCCTAAATCGTAAAAGATTATTCTGAACTGTAATCTCGGTTTTAACGTATTTTGTAACTAAATATCTATGGGTGTATATATGATTCCGTATAATAATAAAAAAATTATTGAGGAAAAAGAGCTGATAAATGATTTTTTCAAACTTTCTTGAGTTGCGGCTTATGAGGATGGTTTTTTCATTGACTTTCAATTCTGTTGGTACAGAGTAATGGTTAAGGTTCCGAATCCTGGGCGATAGATTCAGGTGTAGATGTAGTTTCGAAACCCTGTGGCGTTAGACATTTTATTTGTAATATAATGTTCAAAAATGTAATATACGAATACATTCTCAAAAGAACCAAATAAAATGTATAGGCAACATACTAGCAATCAATTATTGTTTATTTTTTTGAATACCTTTTTACATTCTCATCAGAGAAGGTATTAGATTTGTTTAAAATTTGACCCCCCAGTTTTTGTCAAATGTCCATATTTTGAGACCCCCTGAATCCGAAAAATAGTTTTTTACGAATGTCCCAGTCTGTATGTCTGTAAGTCTGTATGTCTGTCTTTTTCCACAATAACTTTTGAAAAAATTAATCTATTAGATTGGCCTTTGGTAGACTCGTTGAGTATCTCAAACTAAAGGTCAAGTTCGTTAGCCAGTCATTTTGGATAAAAATGCAAAAAGTGGGCACATTTTGAATATTTTCGAGACCACTTTTTTAAAAGTTCAAAAATTCTCTTCACGGTTATGCATAGCACTTTAAGATTCAAAACATTTATCCTAATGTTTTTTCCATCAAACAAAAAAATACCAGGGTTATGACATTTACAAATTTCAAAAAAACACACGAAAATGAACAGTTTTGGCCAAATAACGCACGATATGAAAAAAGTCAGTAAAAGAAAAGTGTTGCTTTTTAAAGGCCCACAAGATTATCATAACAGCTTTTTGAATTTTCTTGAAAAATAAAAAATTCAAATTTTTACCAGTATACAACATAATTAAAAATCCAAAAATTAAATTTTTCGGCCAAACTATGCAAAATACGGTAAAAGATGAAAAGACCAACATAGTGCATTTGAAAAAGATCTACCAATTTGTCATTAACCACTTTTTGATAGGATGCACAGTTTTGGCTTTAATCATGAAAAACATCATTAACAGTAAAAAAAAATCTTACCGCTGCGTGTCCACATTCTCATCGCAACTTTTGTGTCTTAATTTCTTTTTCGTCTGGTGTGTGTGGTTTAAAAAAATTAAATTTTTTATGTTTTTAATGCTGTTTTTTACGATTAAAATCAAAAATAGAACTATTAAAAAATTATTTATGACAAATAAATCATTTTTAGAAATTTTGGATAAAAGTTTTATGCTGATGACTTTTTTTTGTAAAACCAAAAATTACCAGAGTTAAAGCATTTACAAACTTCCAAAAAAAAAAAACGAAAATGAACCTTTCCAGTCAATTACCGGACGATATGAAAAAAGTCAAGTAAAGAAAAAGTTTTAGTTCTATATTTTCTACAAGATTATCGTAACAACTTTTTGAATTTTCTTGAAAAATAAAAAATTTAAATTTTGACAGTATAAAAAATAATGAAAAATCCAAGAATTAAATTTTCTCATTCAACAATTTCATAGTATTTAAAAGATTCTGAAATATATACATGCATTTTCACAAAAAAAAAAATATATATATATATATAATTTATAAGTTAAAAATACGGTGAGGCTGCTCAGTAGACGGTATCTGTTAACCCTCTACCGCCCACAGTGACATATATGTAACGTTTGGAAGACTTGAGTTTTTTAAAATATGACTTTGAGACGAATAGCAATTTTTAACGCAATGATTTACATGAAAGTCAGGACGGTAATGAGCTACAATTTTAGTTTTGTATACATTACACCATAGGAATAATATGCCTAAATATCTCAAAATTCAGAAAAAAAGAAAGTTTTAAGGGTGGTAGGGGGTTAAGTTTAAATCATAAAAAAAACATTGGAAATGAGCAAATTCAGTTTATATAAAAACGAAAAAAGTTGCAATAATATGTTTAATAACAAACTTTTTTTGAAAGAATACGCATTTTTTTAAACGGGACAGTAATATTACTTCTGTTTTAATACTAATGCAAGTTATGAATTATACGAGATGCGTGATGAGAATGTGTTCGTTAAAGCCTAAGGAGGCTTATCAAAAGAGAATTCACAATCACCAAATTTCTGTTGTCGATGCTTTCACCTTTAGTTTTAAAAAGTCTGTACACAAAGATCAAGCGCGCAGCATAAGGTGAATGTATTATCGAGCGCGAAGCGCGAGAAACAACAGTTGCACGCCTTCAACGTGCTCAAACTGGCGAGTGAAGCGAGTCGCGCGCGTAGCGCGCGATGAGAATGTACCCGCGAGGCGGGTAGACTTTTTGTTATATATTTATAGTATAGCAATATTGAGTGTTAAAATCAAACAAAAAGTTTGAAATTTACACTTTTTTATAATTATACTGGTGTGCAATACCAAGCTAGTACCACAAGCTAGTACTGCAGAGCGGTCCAAAACAGTACTGGGACCAGCGCCTGAATAGCGGCTGCCTAGATCGTCTAGCCACAAACTTTGCGAAAGTGTTAAAAGTCTGGCCAGCCCCAGACTAGGCCGTCTGATCTGCTCCAGATTAGAGTCTAGAGGGTCGAGTGTGGAACTGGCCAACGTTAGAAGATTTTTCCACTAGGGAATATGCAACAAAAATTATGCCCAAATCAAAAGGTTTCTGATCGGCTGGAGTGAATGAGCGACTTTTGAGATCATAATGATCTGATTCGGGATCATGCTTGAAGTCAAACCAAGATGGCTGACGTTCATAGAGTACTTTAGCTAATATGTATTCTAATTAAGTCTAATTAAGTGTCTCAAAGCTTGGCTGCTTTTTTCTTCAAGACGACGAAAAGATATTTCAAAATAAATAGAATTTTAGGAAAGCTTTAACATTTAATATAAATGGACTATATTAACTAAATTAACTATATTAATTTCTTTTAATAATGCGTAATTTTAATTTTGATACAGAATTTGAATGATTTCATTTAAGACTTCTCCTTTATTTGTTAGAATCAAATATTACATGAATGATAAATAAAACAAGTTTTCATTAAATTCTACTACCTATTTTTTGAACTATTTCTTCCTAACCAAAACCAACGACTTGGATTTTAGAAAATTTTGTAAGAAAAAAAATGAGCTAACGCATATACAAATTTAAAAAAAACAATCTTTGTTGATGAAACTGAAAAAAGTATAAAATATAAAATTACTATGATGAAATAGGTGATTCTGATTCAAAGTAATTTTTCTCTAACTTTGGCTTTATAACGCCTTTCTTATAGATTATTAGTCTGGTGAATAAATTTTGCACATAGAAACTATAATCACTAAGGGAGGCACGTTTCGCCGTTGTAGACACGGAAAGTAAGACATGGCTTCATCGGCGCCAAAAATTGGTGGCCATTTTGTTTAGTCTGAAAAATGAACCAAAAATTAAGTTCAAATTGACCGAAATGAACACATCAGTATGATCTCGCGAGTCATATGCTCGTTGGAGCAAAATGCTCTGCAACAAAATTGATCCCTCTTTTTTTACTGTGATACGATCAGCAAAAGTACTATTAAAAATCTCTGCTGACTTTGAAACGTGATTACTCATTCAAAAAAAAGTAAGCAACTTTTTTAAACAATCGTTATGCACGGAAAAAAGTAGACTGTAAGATGTACAATTTCGAACAGTAAAGTTAAATTTTAAAGCTTATCCACTATGAAACGAGCAGTTTTCATAGTATTGAATGCAGTGTGAACCAGTAATCGGAAATTATACTAGTCGAAATACCATTTGTAGCAACACCTAAAGCAGCTATTACAGTTTGACATTGTAGAGTGGAATAGCGTTGGTAAACACTGCTTAAATTACTGCTTCACATTTTAAGGTTTCACTTAAAAACTGGTAGACCTTACGTTTCCCCAATGTGAATTATAAATGGTGAATTATATAGTTTACAATTTGTAAGCTATCCCCTTTCATACTGTGATGGGTAGTGGGATGCAAACTAGATGGTGCCGTTTGCAATAGCATTCAGGTATACCAATATAAGGCCTCACCCCGCACCAATTTCGCAGTGTAAAATTGTAACATTTGTTCTCGCTACAACTTTTGATGGTAGGTACTACTTTCAGGTAGTTGTGCTTACTACATTAAATAGTAAGCGTTACTACTTTAGTTAGTAAGTCTTAATATTAAATTAGTTATTTTACAAATAAATCAGTTGATCTTACTACTCAAAGTAGTAATCCTTACTATTATATAATCTCATAATATTACTATTCAATCTTATATTTTCTTACTATTCATATAATTATATACATCCCGCTGGCAAGCTGAATTGTCACGATGATGTATTTATACAAATTAGGGTACCTTTTCACGGAGGCCTGCTTTGAAGTATTCGTTGAATTTATTTGACACATCGAGTTCACATCTATAGGTTATCAATCAATCAAATTTTCCATAAACCAACAAAGTAACTAGAAATAAATCCTATGAAAAATATTAATTCTACGATTATTTCAAAACAGGCCTCCGTGAAAAGGTGCCATAATCGTAGGCCGTAGAGGACGCCCTAAGGATCTACACGATGCTCTTCAATATTTTCCACATGTTTCGACATTATACGTAAAGATTCAGATTAAAATGGCGATCATCGAAAACATGACGAAACATTTCGATGCGAATGTTGGCAGCACTGCTTAGAATTCAGTTCTGCCAATATCGTCAAGGTCCGACACTTGTAACCTTTACTACTTTTATTTCTTGGAAAATAAATTACTGGTAAATGTAACTAATTTATTTGTTGTGACTAAAATTACTATCCTCACTAATATAACCTTCATAGGAGGATTAACGGCGACTTGTTACCGTAGAAAACTGGTTAGTCACTGTTACCATCGAAGTAGTTTTCGTAGCTTATACAAAATCTACTAATAAAGAGCTTCTTGTCGCAACTAACCATTTTTTTCAGTGATTGTGAACCGGGAAAATAAACGTTACTAGGCGAGATTATAAGATCTACACTTTCAAACAGTGTTATTCGCTGAGCGAGATTTGTTTTATTTCTTACTATATTAAGTTTACTTTTATAATTAATTATTAATATTTCATTATTTTTCTAATAAAAACTAAAAGATGTATTGAGATTGTAATAAACATCATATCTGCCGTACTAAGGGAAATATTACAAAAGTGGCAATGTCGTCTAGGTCGAATTTAACATTTCCAGTTACGAGAAAATGGACCGTAATCGCGAAGTCAGTTAAGTAAGCTTTTCCTTATTATGCACGGAGGAAAATGGAAAAATAATTTGTGGGTCAAAATATCTCAAGTGTGCCACTTTTAAATTGATAGTTCTATTTTTAATTAATTTATACAGTTTTCGAGTCGTTTTTATATCAAAATAACTCCTCTAAAATATTACACTAAAAAAATTTTCGGTAGTAAAAAACATTTTTTTATTGCTTAAATAATCGTTTGTTTTAAACAATGGAAAATTAATCAAACTTATCGGCATGTAAAAGAATTCTTTCACGTGATAATAGATTCTACAATCTCTTCCGAAAATTTTGGTGAAAAAAAGTTTGTATTTTGCAGTAGTTCAATAGTTATTGATTTTTTGTGACCACGTCCGACCTCTAGCTCCAATCAAGCACATTCGGACGCGATAGTTTAATCTTCAGCAAAGTATAGTGAAAATTTCAAACAAGAAGATTAATTTTATACAAAAAAAGTATTTTTTAACAAAGCGGTTTAAACATTCAACCTATTAGTTGAATTGTAAATAAAAAAAGATGAATTTTCAATAAAAAATTAGTAGGGTATTTAAATTAAAAATCTAAATTATTTTAAACACCAACTATTAAATTTTTTATTGAAAATTTATCTTTTTTGGTTTAAAATTCAACTACTAGGTTGAATGTTTGAACCAATTTGTTAAAATATACTTGTTTGGTAGACAATTAATCTTCTCGGTTGCAAATTTCACTATACTTTGTTGAAGATTAAACTATTTTGTTAAAAATTCAGTTTTTGTGTTAAATCTTCATTAGTTCAGATAAAAATTCATCTTTTTGTTGGAGAAATTAATTTTTTGGTTAAAATTTGTTTTTTTAAATTAATAACTGATATTTTTAATGATAATTTGACTATTCGATTTTTTTTTGGAAATTCACATATTTTTATTGAAAATTTAACTACTTAATTGAATACTTAAACATTCTCTTAAAAAATAATATTTTTGGTTCATTTCTTTGTCTGAAAATTTATCTATGCCTAATTGAAAATTAAACCACTTTATTCTTTCTTAGTAGAAAATTAATCTTCTTGGTTGAAAATTCATCTTTTTGATAAAAATAGCTATACCTTGTAGAAAGTTAAACCATTTGATTAAAACATCATTTTGTTTTAACATTGATCATTTTAGTGGAAAATTCGTGTCATATTGTACTCAATATGATACCCGCGCGCGTCCGAACGTACTCGACGAGCGCTGCAAAATACAAACTTTTTTTCACCAAAATTTTCGAAAGAGATAGTCATTTCTATTAGAACATGAAAGAATTATTTTACAGGCGCAGAAGTTTAATTAATTTTTAATTGTTTAAAACAAACAATTACTTCAAGAATAAAAAAATGTTTTTTTAATACCGAACAATTTTTTAGCGTAAAGTATACTTCGTAACAAAATTCTTCATAACTCAATTATTAAATTTCGATGAACCGTTTGCGAGTAATCCATGTTTGAAAAAAATGATGAAGACCTTTGGTTGTTAATAGCTTAAAAAAAATGTTGAACAAATATTTTAACGGAGTTATTTTGATATAAAAACAAATCGAAAACTGTATGAATTGATTGAAAATAGAACTATAGACTTAAAAGTGGCACGATTGAGATATTTTGACTCTTGTATGAAGAGTGCTGTGTTACATTACAGATTATTGTGGTACTACTATCGGCGAGAAAACTATAGGCATCTGCCTTTGAAGCTTAACAACTCAGTAAAAAAAAATGCTAGCGCAACAAAAAACAGCCATTTAAATTCTGAAAGTGTTCTACATTAATGAGCTTGAAGACATTTATGTAAAAAAATTTTTGTGCTTAGCAGACTGAAAAATGTAAAAAAAAGTAAGGATTTTTGGGTACATTTAAGAACAATCAAGTTTAGAGCATTATTTTTTATACAAGGGGCGATGGAAAAAATTTGAAAAAATTCATAAGTATGAGGAAAACTGTTGTGAACCAGTTGCAATTGAGAAATTTAAAATATAATAAAAATTGTTGCTTAAAAGTACAAAAAAGTGCAACTATATTATCTTCAGTTCTAATACAGATATTAAAGCGATTCAAACTGCAAACTGTAATTGATATGCTCTGTATTTATTTTCAATCACCCGGAAGGATGTGTTAGTCTTCTTTTTTGTGAAAATCGCGATATTTTTAGACATTTTTTTTTGTTGGAAAACAAGTGACAGAAAGCAGGGGGGGCCCTTTTTTGTTTTACTGCCGACCGCTGGTGCTATTCTTCGGCCCCTAGTTCTGAATGCTTGGATGGCGCCTGGCCACGGGTCAAAGAAAGGCACCAGCGGTCGACAGTAAAAAAAACGAGCCCCCCCCCCCCCCTGCTTTCTGTCACTTGTTTTCCAACAAGAAAATGTCTAAAAATATCGCGATTTTCATAAAAAATAAGACTAACACATCCTTACGGGCGATTGAAAATAAATACAGAGCCTATCAATTACAGTTTGCAGTTTGAATCGCTTTAATATCTGTTTTAGAACTGAAGATAATATAGTTGCACATTTTTGTACTTTTTAACAACAATTTTTATTATTATTTAAATTTCTCAACTGCAACTGGTTCACAACAGTTTTGCTCATACTCACGAATTTTTTCAAATTTTTTCCATCTCCCCTTGTATAAGAAATAATGCTCTAAACTTGACTGTTCTTAAATGTACCCAAAAAACCTTATATTTTTCTACATTTTTCAGTCTGCTAAGCACGAAAAATTTTTTACATAAACGTCTTCAAGCTGATTAACGTACAACACTTTTAGCTTTTAAATGACTGTCGTTTTGTTGCGCTAGCATTTTTTTTGACTGAGTTGTTAAGCTTCAAAGGCAGATGCCTATAGTTTTCTCGCCGATAGTAGTGACTAGCGGCTACAGTACCACCGACAGATCGCGAGTTCGCGCCACTCTCGACTCTACCTGTAAGTATTGTAGTTTTGTTTCCATTCTTCTGATTTATATTTTATAGTATAATCAAATTCCAACATAAATTCTTCAATTTCTAATAAAAGCCACTTTTAAAACTTTTATGACTGTTACAGTGCGATACCGCCACGCTAAATCTTTATTTTGCCAGATCATAATAAGATTTTTGTATAAGCTCCCTTTTATTCTTATTCATGTTACTCTTATTTCAGGAGCAAGTTTTTATCATGTTTTAAAGTTGAAGAATAAATTTACAGTCCCTGTTCAAACACAATTTTAAAAACCCACGAAATTTGAATCTCTTTGAAATTGTAAACTTCTACATTTTATTTCTCGGAACTGTATAGGGTAAGGGGGGCAGCGCCAACGAGTGGGGCAAAGGAGATTTTCCTTATAGCAAGGCTATTATTTAACAATTTTATTTCTACTTTGCATCAAATAAATCTATTTTATTAGAGAGATAGTGTTACTTACTAAAATCTTGAAAATTGACATTGGAAAAGAAAAATTGTACAGAAAACAGCTTTTACCACGAAAAAATGGAAGTTTCGCTGACAGAAATATAAAGTTTTCAACTTTAATGACAATACTTACAGCATAAAAACTTGATATCTTGACAGATAAAACAATATTACACAATCTAATTATATAATAATTTGATGTAATTCAACTCCAAAATATATTAAATCTCATAAATGAGGCCTGGCCAAGGGGGGCAGGCCCGACGAAAATAATATTTACAAGTGCTTAGGTGATACACGTGTTACAAGTTTCGTCGATAAATGATCGGCAATGTAGAACAGCAACTTATATTGTGGGCTACATGGAAGAAACCATGGACATAGAAAACACGGGACTAGGCATGCCATCCTAACTTGGGCGAGCAAGGTTGAATCCACGGGAGGGGGGAGAATTCCATGAGTGGGGAGAGCCGCCACCTACGATTTGCCATTTGATTATGCGCACGAGCATTTTTGCCGACAAACTGTGCATGAAAATATAAACATGTGGGCGCTGCCATGTTTGTCGCGGGACATCAAAAGGTGGC
>NC_046660.1:120014111-120033526 GCF_010883055.1 Belonocnema kinseyi | reverse complement strand
AATATTATTATTATCATCGACATAGGAAACACGGGACTAGGCATGCCATCCTTACTTGGGCAAGCGGGGTTGAATCCACGGGAGGGGGGAGAATTCTATGAGTGGGGAGAGCCGCCATCTTACGATGTGCCATTTGATGATGCGCGCGAGAATTTTTGCCGACAAACTGTGCATGAGAATATAAACATGTGGGCGCTGCAATGTTTGTCGCGGGACATCAAAAGGTGGCGGACCTCCCCCCTCATTGCATCACCCCCGCAATGGTATGCCTAGTCCCTTGTTTCCTATGTCCATGATTATTATCAATCCGGTCGGTATGCATGTTTCTTTTATTGATACGGTAGAAACATTGCGTAAAGTCCGTTTCTAGTAGAATCTCAACGAATAAGAGGTTATATTGCAGCTATCTCTATTTTTATTCAAAATAACTTATCCTTCTTGTTAGATATATATAAAGGTAATTTTTCCAGTACATAAAATACCACAGAATCAAACCATCACATTTTCCTATCTTTAAATGTTTTGAATTTCATAAAAAGCTACAGTCGGCTTTGCCCTCAGGTGAGGGGCAAAGCCGGTGAAATACGGCTTGTTAAAAATAATTAAATTACCAAATCATTGTTTTTTCCATGTGATTAATACTTACAGAACTATGATATAAAGTAATGTAGAGCTCGAAATGAGAAAAAATGGATCAGTTCAATATCTCATTAACTTTAAAAAAATAATTGACTGTTAAATAGTTGGCGCTGCCCCCCCCCCCCCCCCCCCCCCCCCCCCCCCCCTACCCTACTTGTGTTTATTCATACTTTTTTGGCCTGAAATCAAAAACATTTAAGCTAGGAAGTAACTTTTGGTTTTATCTTTATAGGCTGATTTCGATTTTACGGAATGCTATTTCGGTTTTCTAAAAAATTTTGTTTCTGTTTGTTACGTTCCTAATTCTGTATACTGCAACCCTTCAAATATTGTTCCAGGAATAAAATTTAAAAATATGTAAATAAACACCGTTTACTTCACTGGCCTATGTTTGCAAGTTATTATACTATTATACTATTTATTATATCACATAATGTGCATTCGTATATTTTATAAAAATATAATTACTATAGCTTTTAGCAAAGTTTTATAAAATTCTTAGCATTTACAAATTTTAATTTTCAAGACTTATTTCGTCTAATTTCTGCTCTAGTCATCGATTCAATGTTCAAACTCAACTTCAAAGATAGAAAATTAATCAGGTTTAAGTACCTTTTATCTTAAACAATTTTTCAACTCCAATGTTGCAATACATCATTTGTAGTAGCTGCTTTTGTTTTTACTTTCAGGTTTTTACTAAAGAAGATTAGTAGAACCATAATCATTCGATTCTTCTTTTAAGCTGGAAAATTAAATTTAAATTTAAATATTTATACACTTACAATACATCTGAGAGTAATAAATCCATTACATTTTTAAGCCACAGAATTTGGAAAGAAATCACAAATTAAATGAATGTTTAAATTATACATTTAGTTATTAAAATTTAAATTAATTAAATTAAATTAAATTATTCCTCAATTAACTCTGGCTTATCAGCGTAAAATCTTGACTGAGATTTTGTCAACAGAATCCAAGCGATACATTAGCGTAATTAGCTAGAGCGTTCGATTATGTTGTTTAGGTAGGCAGGGTTCGCATTCCACGAGGGTGCGATTTTTCATAGCGTTTAAGCGTTCGATTAAATTTGTAAGGTACCGCACATGCAATTGCATGATTTCACAAAGAAATTGAATGCAGATATTAAAAATAAAACATTTTTTTGGTAAATTTATCATTATATTACATCACCTGTTTTGAGCTGCTGTAATGGAATGTCTACCGATGATTCTATTCTAGGGCACAACTGTGACTTACTTGTTGATGCGAGAGATTTCTAAACTACAATTTTTTCTCCCAGAAGGAGCAAGGCTTACTAAGCGAATGAGGCCCTAAAAACTATGTGGTATGAATTTTAAATTTTGGTTACAACTTTCGTAGGTCATGTTACAAGTTGAAATCAAGGTTCGAAATTTGAGAAATTCTTGTATTATTTGAAAATTTTTTTAACGTGGTGTCTTTTCAAAAGATAAAAAATGTCTCCATTAGGGCTCGTTCGACGCATAATTTTCTAGGCGTTTGAACGGATTTAAAACAAGTTTTTTTATTCCTTTTGGTAACGATTAATCACGTTTAAGTGTCACAAGCTATTTTTAATAGTACTTTAACTGATTTTAAGAGGCTGCATATTTTATTTTAATTCGTTTAATTCGTTATTATTTTAATTCGTCTACCACGTGGTTTATTTTCAGCCCAAAAAGAACCCAAAATCGAAAATGCAAGTTATAAGATTTTGACTTCTTTTCTGTTGAACACCCCTGGAATAATTCATATTGTTTTACTCTTCGATTATGAGGATCATTCTATCGCGTGTATAATTTTTTCCTTGAGAGTGCGGACCTATAAAAGTTCTCCTATTAGCTAAATATGTGTAAAACCGTTACACAAAGCAATACATACACATATACACACACAAGGTAAATGCTTAAAGATATATTAATTCAAATATTAAGTAAACAAATCGTACGAGGATGTAGAAAAAAACGGGGTTTCTATCAGAACCGATTTTTGTTTGCAAGGGAGCTTCAAGAAAAAGAAACTTCTCTTGCTGAAAAGGAACCCAAAGTATGAATTCTAATAGATACTTTCTGTACAAAATTTATTTTCGCCCTCGACTCACTTCGAAGAATCTCCTGAAATATTTGACTTGTTATTAATCAAAGTCTAACTTTGAAATGTCCTATCATACTTACCCCTATCGACTATGACAGCATATGTGCGCCATTACTTGCGTGAACCTATACTTTTCATATGGCGACCAAACTTTCAGTTTCTAAAAGAACGCCAAGGTGAAAGGGTGAATATATCGTAGGTATACAATCGGTTAAATGCACCATAAGCATCATCCGCGTAATAGCGTGCGAGATTTGCAGGGAGGTCTAACAGGGAGACAGGGACCTATCGCTGTGGGATAATTCTCTTCTGGTTGTGCGGATTATGGGGTGTCTATACCTAATATGGCGCTTTATTATTTAACGGCCTCCTAATGGGGCGTATTTCACCGTACCAATTTCAAAGCACACGTCCCTCATGGTACACTCGGGATTTTTGTACTTTAGGGCTGCCTTCATAATCGATTATACAGTGGTTGTTAGAAATTTCCTGAGTATATAAATGAGGGAAAAAAATGTTATGTGTTAATATATGTATTAAAAAATAAAACTTCCCTTAACATGTTATATTAGGTACTACAAATACTCAAACTCATGAACTATGGGAATCAGCCCATGGCAGTACAAGATCACCAGATAATTGATCCCGTTCCCTTCCGCAACACATGCTCCTAATTTGAAACAGCAACAGAAGTGGGTTACTGAATAAATCAGTAAAATTTATTTATTACTCATTGAAAACGGTCACTGATTTCATTTAATGGCCGGCTCATTAATAAGTTAAGTTGCATGCTTTACCACTGGCGGAATATCTGTGATTTGCAGTGTTAGTTACTTGGCTTTTAAATCACAGTCTCTGCCTATTCATCTAGAATTTAATCATTTAAACCCTTAAATCTGATCATTTGTATAATTTTCAAGATGATAAACTATTTTTATTTGATTGCTGCACCATTATACTACCACGCTCTGAAGGCGGCTATTTTTTCAGTTTGCTTCCTGAGTTTTTATGTGTAATTCATTTTATAAATAACTTTACTTCGTTAAATAACAATATAAACGCTATTTCAATAGGTTGTTTAACGGAATCAAAAGTTTTGAAAACCCTAAAATTTGTTTATTTAAAAATAATTCTCAAGATCTCAACTCGTTTTTTCGCAAATGGAATCTGGTAAGAGGGCGGACCTAATTTAGAAAAAACAATTATTTGAGAAACACTATTTAGAGATCATTTTCGCTTGCTTGTCAAACACTCAGAAAAAGATTTGGTTGAATTATCAAAATTTTGGTTAAAACAATTCTAGAATATGATGGTTCTATGGACAACGAAATATTAGGCTGACCCAAAACATTTTTTTTATTAGCAAAATTTCGTTGATTATGCAATATATGTTGGTTGATCCAAGAAAATATTTTAGTTGAATAAAACTTTTGGTCGATCCAAGCAAATATTTTGCCCCATTCAAGGGAATGTTTCACTTATTTGAAGTAAGTATTTTTGCTAAGATATAGGAAAATATTAAGTTGAGTTAACCAAAACTTTTAGTTTATCTAACTATAGATATAATTGCTTCATTTTGTGTGAATTATTTAGTAGTCTATTTCACTACTTCAAATTATAAGACGAGACAATTGCGCTACAAGATATTTCTAATTTAAATTGTGATAAAAATTAAATTGTGTTTTTTTTTCGCGATGCTACGAACTGTGGCCTGTATCTTAATTTGGAATATCCGCGATCGTGCCAAGTCCGTCCGTGACTTTTAAGATGCTTTCAACAAATTATTTTAGTTTAATTAACAAAATCTTCTGCTTCATTCTAGTAAAAAGTTCTCTTAAATTATTTGGTAGATTGAACCAAAAAATTTTGTTGAATAAATCAAATATTTTCCAATATCAATAAAACAATTCAATCAAAAAGTCATATTTACTGAAGCAAATTAATTAAATAAACTGAAACAAAATTTTGTTCATTTAACCAAAATGATTGCTGAAATCAACCTAATACGTTCAACAAGACGATTTTGTTTAATAAAGAAAATGTTGTTTCTGGGTGAATATACAAGTGGCACGTATTTAGAGGATTCAGGCAGTCAACCAACGAAATGAAAAAACGATGTTTCAAATAACCTGTAGATCACAATTCTTCATTGATTTTCAATTTTTTTCAAAATAAAATTCTCAAAAAATCTGTCGAGGTTGATTTTTGAATTTTTGTTTGTTTACATTTTCATAGAGCTGCAAATCGAGAAAAAAATTGTGATTAAATTGTTTTTTTAAATTTCTCCGTGAAAATTTTTGTCAGTGACATCAGGCCTCAAGTTTGATGCAAAAGGTTCGGCTTGAGAAAAAAATTTGTTGACGTGCCAAGTTATTTGTTTTAAACAAAAATTTGTAATAAATAGCCAGTATGATGGATTATGTTTTCGTGAAGTATATTTATACATCAAAATCGTTCGTTTAGGCAATGAGGTGAAACGTGTTCATAAAATGTAGTATCAAATATAATTTGTTAAATTTATTAAACACTATTATAAACAAATGCATGATTTGAACCGCTTTAGGTAGAAACGAACCGAATTTTCTTCCGATTGTCTTCGAATCTCATTGACTGTGATGCTTAATCATGTATTTTTGTCATCTGATATAATTTGTTGAATTTATCAACAATAATTATAAACAAATGCATGATTTGGATTGTCTTTGAATCTCATTGCCTGTGATACACATTGATGTATTTTTGTCATCTGATATAATTTATGAAACAATCGGAGGAAAATTCGGTTCATATCTGCCTATAACCGTGAAAATCATGCATTTGTTTATAACAGTTGTTGATAAATTTAACAAATTATATCGGATGACGAAAAACCAAAAATGTGTATTACAGGCAATCAGATTCAAATACAATCGTAAGAAAATTCGGTTCGTTTCTGCCTAAAACTGTTCAAATCATACATTTGTTTATAAAATTGTTCATGAATTTAACAAATTTTCTCAAATAACAAAAATACATCAAAGTGTATCACAAGCAATGAGATTCAAAGACAATCGGAAGAAAATTCGTTTCTGCCTAAAACTGTTCAAAACATGCATTTTTCATAATAATTGTTAATAAATTTAACAAATTACATCAGATACGACAGTTTCATGATCACATTTCACCTCATTGCTCTAAACAAACGATTATGACGCATAAATATACTTCACCAAAACATAATCGATCATACTGTCTATGTGTTGCTAATATTTGTTTATAACTAATAACTTGACACCTAAACACATTTTTTTTCTTCCACCGAACTTTTTCTTCAAACCTGAGGTCTGATGCCACTGAGAAAAATGTTCAGGGAATTGCAAAAAAATCGTTAATCAACATTTTGCAACATCGATTCCAGGTGAAAGATACACCGCAACAAAAATTAACCTTGCCATTAAAACTTTACATGAATAAAAGAAAATTTCCGATTTTTAACCTTGCCTGAATAATGTTTCACCTTATAATCGCTCCATTTTTATTCAAGATGTAGCGATAATTACAACGCCAGCGTTATCTTTCGTCGTTTAATTTCATTAAATAGAAGAGAACACAGAAAACACCTAAGTTAAATTTTGTTGCATGTAAAATTTCTCGCTGTTAAAGCTTACATGCTATTTGGCAAAAATTTATCGTTCGATGGAATAAAAGCTGTCGTCTGCTACGGCGCCCTTAGCAGCAATGTGAAAACGGTAAAGTGTAAGTGGATTAAAGTTATAAATCGGCTCACCAGATTTAAAATAACACAGAAAAAACAAAAGTTAAAATTTGTTGCAAGAAAGACTTGCAACGGCTAAAAATTAAACATATTTCGGCGAAATGTTCACCGAGGTTAGGAAAATAATTCTGAACTCGTCGACTGCGTCACTCCAAAATAAATTACACTATTGTAGATAAATTAGAACTTATTTAATACCATTGAGCAAAAAGCGCAAAAAGCAACTGACAGATGAGAATCCCCATTGCTTTCAAATTTAATGAAGTTAAATGAAGATTGAAAGCGCTGGCTTCGTAATTCTCGCTGCATCTCGAATAAAAATGGAGCGATTATAAGACGAAAGATTGTTAAGGCAAGGTTAAAAATCGGGAATTATCTACGATTCATGTAAAATTTATCTGGCAAGGTTAATTTTTGTTGCGGTGAATCTTTCATCTGGAATAGATGTAAAATTTATCTTTCGTTTTTTCTGTGAATTAGGGATTTCCATCTGTTAATTGCTTTTTGCGTTTTTTGCTAAATGGTATTAAATAAGTTATAATTCATCTACAATAGTTTAATTTATTTCGGAGGAGATATATCAGTAAGAACAAATTCTTTTTGTGTTTTCTTTTGCTGATTCTACATGTTTTACAGAAATTTTCTCACATCAGCGTGTGACGCAGTAGACGAGATCATAATTATTCTCCTAACCTCGGTTAAACTTGCGCCGAAATTATTAACCGTTGCAAATCTTACATGCAACAAAATTAATTTTCGTTTTTTCTGTGTTATTTTAAATCTGTTGTCCCGATTTATAATTCGAATTTACTCATACTTTGCCGCTTTCCCATTGCTGCTAAGGAGGCCGTAGCAGACGACAGCTTTTATTCTATCGTAGGATAAACTTTCGCCAAATGGCATGTAAACTTTAACAGTTGGAAATTTTACATGCGTCAAAATTTAACTTCAATTTTTTTCTGTGAAATTAAACATTTTTTAAAATTTGACTTAATATAATTATATTAATAATATTATGAATGCCAAAAAATAAAGATAAACATAATTAATTAAATTATCATTAGGTGAAAAAATCTTTATATTAATTAAATAATTGAATGATGAATTTAAGTACAAAATAATAAGAATAATGATTTAATATTATTAGCATGTCATGTATTTAAAGTCTTGTAATTTAAGTTAATGTTTTCACAGCTTTCAAAGATAAAATGTTTATTTTTATGTTCCAATTCGGCCACGAAAAGAAGTTAATAACTGGATTTACCATTTAGCATGCATTATTTAAAATCTAAACTCATTTTTTGTAGAATGCAGTGAATATTACAATTTAAAATAGCCGCGTTCGCAGTTCTCCTTGCATAACTTACGATTTGAAATAGTGGAAACACGAACTTAAATAAAAAGACTTTAAATATATGACATTAAATCATTATTGTTATTATTTTGCAAAAGTATATTTCATTAATTAGATGAACATAAAAATAAAGTGTTAAATAAGCATCTAATGTGTTTTGTCTAAAACGCGTTAGGCTTTCAGAAAAATAGCTGATTATTCTTCTGAACTCCGGCAATCGGCTGAATGCCTGAATCCTCTAAATGTCTACGTCATATATATTCCACCACTTGTATTTCAGACTTTTCTTACGCCTTACATGCACAACTGTGTATATCGAGTGTGTATAATATGTCGAAGATATGACATACTGTGGGGATGCACATCTTGTATATTTATTTATTATATACCATTCAGACATCTCCCTTTCGGGGTAGCGTGACTCACTCTTTTCTAGCCGGGGATCAGGGAGTTTATATGATTACAGTCAATAAGAGTAGTGTACGAGGCCGTATAATGGGGTGCGAGGTATAGATTTTTAGATTAATCTATAATTTGGGTGTTGTTTATTTGAATAAGAGGTGTACCAGGACAAAGTGTGGCGACACATCGTTTTTAAGAAATGCATGATGAAGAGTGTCAGTGGAGTGAATGGCGCCTGAAATGAAAGACCTTGGATAGTAATGGGCCCGAATGGAGAGCTTTACATAATGCCTAATGACTTTGTAAAGCTCTTTGCCTGGGATGCTTGCTAGAGAGACTGATTAGCGACCTGAGCCTGGGCAGTGTTGCGGAATGAACGTGTTATTTAAATAAACAGCACGGAAATTCTAGATCATTCTACAAATTTATTCCCCCGCACCCCTATAGCGCCTTGTACAGTTCCCTTAATCAATTTTCTCATATAAACTCGCTGATCCCCGGCTAGAACCGAGTCAGTCACCCTTGCTCCGAAGGGGATATGGACTACTGGTATAATAAATACATATGCAAAATGTGCATCCCCAGTATGTCATATCTTCCACATAGTTTACACTCTCGATACACACAGTTATACATGTAAGATGGAAGAAAAGTCTGAGGTACAAGTGGCGCCGAGGAACTTCATCTCCTGAGGTGTTTATTCAGGAGCTTCGGAAGCCGAGGGTTCGGGTTCGAGTTCCAGTTTGAGCGGACTGTAATTCGAGGTAGCTTGAGTTGATGTCGAGTGCAGTATCCGAAAAAACCTGGACGAGATCAGGAGTCACAAGATGACGAGACGCATCTGCGATGGCGCCACAGTGATTTGTTTGTTTTACTTTCAGTTGGCCCGACTCACCACACCACTCCTCATTGTCTAACCGGTGGTTAATGAGGTCGTTAACAAGGGTTCCACTAATTCGGCCTGGCCTGTTCCCACCTAGAAAATTCTAAAAGGTATATAACTATATGTATAAGTAGATGGTTAAGAATAAGAGAAGAAGAGAAGTTGAGGTTTTTTCATCAGGCGATAATGATTTCAAGTGACCTTGAAAGCCCTCTTCCCTTACTCCTCTTTTAGTCAAGAGTTCACTCCTCTTATTCGTCCAGAAAAGTGAAGAGGCGGGAGTTAAACATAAAGTGTAAGCTTGTCTTTTTATTGAGTCGATCTACAGTCTACAAAATAATCACATACATTGTTTACAAATTCTAACAAAACAAACATTTTCTTTATATTTATATTTGTTATGTAGAATAATTTTACTCAGAATTAATTTTTTTCGATAAATTGTTTCCTCTCTATATATGGTAAATACGAAGTACAATCCAATGATTTTATATATTTTATTAAGTCATATCTCTTTCGGAGTAAGCGAGATTATATTAAAAGGTCATGATCCAGTCTTATATTTATACAGATGCTGTGCAGAAATGTGGTTATCGTCCAAGCAGGGCCCAGACTTGGAAAAAGTAGGACCTGACCTGGTAATATAGCCTGAGACAAACTCGAAAGAAACGTCAAATCTGGCCAGGATGCAGTTATATTGCCAGGTTAGATCGCCCAACTTAGCCCAGGTTGGCCCTAGTTTATTATCGTTACTTTCTAGTAAGGTTGGCTAACTACTCTAGTTTTTCAAAACCACTATCTGTAGGTAGTTAACTTACTAACACAGTTAGTCATATCTATTAACATGGTCATGACTACTTTCTTGTGATAAGACGTTCCAATAAATACTTCTCCACGCCTACCAGGATCTGTCTACACTTTTATAAATTTTTTAAAACGTTTTTACTATAAATCAAATGAAAGCAATATGCATATGCAACGTGCGCCGAAGAAAGGGGGCTTTCTGTGAAAAGTGAGATTTTTCAGGTCGAGCGGTTGAAGTACACCCAATAGACCGGACTTTTAGGAGAGAGGTAAGACTAACGAAATATTCTCTCTCCACTTACCACTCCATTCTCTCGAAAAGAGATAGGTCGTAGACGCGGCTCACGGACGGAGTATAGATGAAATGCATATATGGGGTGTTGAGTGATGAAAGGTGTTTCCTCTCGAGTCATATCCCGATTTCTCGGGTACCTAACTCAATTATTAGCAATAATCACGCTCGAATTTTTTTCCCGATGGTTGAATTAAAAAGAGCAGCTGCAAAGCTATCGAAATGTGTACAAACATTGATTTTGATTTTTTTAGAGTAAGCCCCCTTTCTTCTGTGCACGTCACATATACGTGTAGTGAATTTAATATACCATCATCTTGTAAAATTATTATACATGTATAGTAAAACAGAGAGCGTGAAAGTGGAAGTTTTTTGATGCACTCAAATCTTGTCAAACATCTCAAACTAAAGTAATAATATTCAATTCATCGACTAAATTTTTATTTATAATCTAAATGCAACGTTCGGGTGGGATTTTCATCAAAATTCACTGTAAATGTCAGCATTTTTACGTGAGTACAGCTGCTCTAAGTTAGGTTTATTAATTATTCGCTTAATTAAACTTTTCCTCAAAAAGACCCAGTATAATTCATGTTCATCAGGAAAAAATATCATGTTTTAGTATTTTCTGTCAGCATTACTGCCAACATTATTTTTAATTTGTGTAGAGTGAAATTACCTGACTTTTCTAAAAGTTGATCAATATAAATGTATATTAAATTTAGTATGCAGCTTCTTAATTACTATTTCATAGACCGAGTTCTTAGATTTACTATACAAATGTATGGTAAATATATATTAAAATTGCAAGCATTCTGTAACAGTGCAGTTGCATATGCACTCTTTAGGTTAGGATTTCCAGTAATACTTAAAACTAGTTCGATTTTACAATTTCTTATACATACCTTAGAATGCTTTGATATAATCCTCGAAGCCTTTGTCGCATGCTTCGTAACATCAACCAAGATAACAAATAAAATAGTTACACCACCTTCTTTTATTGCTTAAACAAATCAATTAGTGGCACAGATGACTAAATTAATTACAAAAGCCGCCTATTTACTTAGTCGGCGTTACTAACTGAGTAGCTGTAAGCACCAATGAATGCTTTACTAATAAAAAGGTAGTAGCCCCAAATATCAATTTTTATTAGTGTATTTTTAATTGAAAGTTTATTTTGACAAATGAGTTAACTTATTTGTTCGTTTTTCGAAAACGCAGTGTTTTACACTTACAGAGGTTTGGAAAGAACAAGGGTGAATATTGATTTAATATTTAAAAATCGAAAAAAATGTCAGTTATTAGATTTGCGTGTTCTGCACGTCCTGCTTCCGGCCCAACCTTTGGAATTTGTGAAGGCAACTCCAATGTTTTGTAATTTACAGTTTCAAACATCATTGCATAAACTAACAATATATTTAGACTTTATAATCTTACGAAAAAACTTTTTCAGTTTGAGGTGAGAAGTCACGTGCTATCTTAATATGAAAATATTATTCATAATTAATATGAGTACTTACTTACACTTTTACTGAATAAATATGGAATAAAGCCGATTGCTAAACGTCTCCGGACTCTTAGACTGCTTTTTATTTTAGGCATTTTTATAAATTTAATTTGAATGATGACTTATATATCCTTCATCAACCATGATCAATCACCATTATCACCACTAATTTCCATACTCACTTGCACTCAATTTATACATTAAGTTTGGCTCAAACTATCGCTTACATTTCCTTCCTCAAGACTTGAAAATTTTAATTTGTATCAAATTTACCACTTTGTAAAGTTTTACACTTGAAAATTGCAAGTAATAAGAAAACAAAAAAATAATACTGCGCCATCTGTCATCAATTTTAGGAACGTTTACACTAGCTGGGCCCAAGCACAGGTGGCAGTTCACGAATTCCAGGTCAGAAATATGAATCCTGGCAGCAATCTCATCGATTTTAATGAAGCTTAGTGTAATTATAGTACTTCAAGCCTTAAGGGTCATGTTTTTTTGCTAAAGAATTAAAAAAATATATTCACGTTAGTTTTGAGGTCCATGTTTTTCATGCTGGTAATTAGTTTGCTCAACATTCATTGCAAGTCCTCAGTTGACTCGATCAGAATAGAGAGGAGACACCACGTTAAAAATTAAAAATGTAGGAAACCCAGTGGCATTCCAACGATTTGAATTACGCCTTTTGCATTGCGTTGCTAAAGTTGTATAATAAAAAGTAAAAAAAAAAAAAGATCTCATCCCTCATTATGGTTATTTATTTGTTTAAACCTAGAATTCCGAAAAATCTTTTTGAAAGTTGAATACTTTGAAAAAAATGAAATCCTAAAGCGACGAAAATGGTGCGTCTATGTCTAATAGGGCTACTGATTATAAATCAGTAAAAAATTTAAGATAAAATTGCAACTTTCTAATTACATAAGGGAAGATAGTTATTAGCAATAATAAACTACTTAAACAATTGTGTTCGTTAAATTTCATTAGTTTCTACTTTAGAAAGTAAAAAGTTGACAAAATGTAGACAAAAATTGCAGAAAAAGCTGCAAGTATCTAGCATTAATATAGGAGAAGATAGCTATAAGCATTAATAATTTGTTTAAACAATTAAATTTGTTGAAGTTCACTAATTATTAAGTCACTTTAAGCGAAAAATGAACAAACATTTCAATATTTTGGAAAAACCACAAATGTCTGACATTATTCAAAGAGAATATTAGGAAAAATAATAAATTATTAAAACAATTACCTCACTGTTACTGAAAATTCGAAAAAAGTGAAGAATTAAAAAACAAACTGCAACTTTCTAGCATTATTCTGCAAAAATATCATTATAAATAATAATATATTATTAAAACAATTAATTTTGTTAAATATAATTGATTAGTGCCTCGCTATAATTGAAACTTTAATAATCAGTTAAAAAATTTCAGAAAAATTGCGACGTTTTAAATTTATCCTGGGAGAACAGTGCTAAAACAATAATAAATTTGTTAAAACAATTCATAAAAACTTCTAGTTATCAGTATATAGTGATATATGTACTAGAAACAATTTTAAAAAATTATAACTAGTGCCATAGAAACTCGCCAAAGTCTAATTTTTCACGACCCTATAAAACAGAATTCTGGGGATGATATTTCAAAAATAAGTTTTTATTCATATTCTTTGGCTAATTGCGAATAAAAATGTTGAGTATAATCTCGATGCACCTAATATTCACGATTCTGAATACAAAAGCGTATTTTTTTCTTTTGGGAAATATGTGCAAAATTTCACGGGGCTCGTAAAACCACTAAACATAATTTCTTTTAAACGCACTTTGAAGGGGGGCGGGGATTTAAACAAATTTGGGAGCAATATGTATGAAATTAAAAAAAAATCAACTCATTTCTAGGTCAATTTAGTTTTACGAAAGATAGAAATCAGCGGGTAGCAGAAGGCAGCATTTGAACGATTAGAACCGTTTGCTTATTTATTTTTTTACTCACATTTTTGACATAATAGAAGAATTCTAGTGATCAGCGGCTCTTACAAAGGGCTGTGTTTTTGTAACTGTATTTGTAATAGACTACCGGACCAGCTGTATCTTTGCAAGGAGCCCAAAAATCAGACACTACATTGACACTAGAAAATTCTCAAAAATATTATTTTTTGACAAAGTCATATCTACGTGGTAGCGAGGGGATAATTGTAGACGTTAAGGCATGAAGCCCAAAAAGTCGCAGTAGGTATTTTCGAAAAGCCTAAAAATCAGAGATTCGATTGAGTGGTAGAAAAAAGTTGATTTTAAACGTTAAGGGTTAAAGCCCAAAAATCGAAGTGGGTATTTTCGAGGAACACAAAAGTCGAAGTCTTCATTGACACTAGAAAATTCTAAAAAATATTATATTTTGACAAAGAAATATGTACGTCGTAGAGAGGGGTTGATTTTAAACGTTAAGGGTTAAGGCCCAAAAATCGGATTGAGTATTTTCGAGAAGCCCAAAAATCAGAGACTCCACTGAGGCAAGAAAATTCTCTAAAAGATTTTTTTTGATAAAGTCATATATACGGGTTAGAGAAGTGATGATTTTAAATGTTAAGGGTTAAAGTTCAAATATCAGATTGGGTATATTCAAGGAGCCTAAAAATCAAAGACTCTATTTCCACTAGAAAATTTTAAAAAACATTATGTTTTGACAAAGTTATATGTACGTTGTAGAGAGGTGTTGATTTTAAACGTTAAGGGTTGAAGCTCAAATATCAGAGTGGGTATATTCAAAGAGCCTAAAAATTGAAGACTCTATTGTTACTAGAAAATTCTAAAAAATATTATTTTTGATAAAGTCATATATACGTGGTTGATAGGGGTTGATTTTAGACGTTAAGGGTTGGGGCTCAAAAATCGGAGTGGGTATTTTCGTGAAGCTCAAAAATCAGAGACTCCATTGAGGCAAGAAAATTCTCTGTAAGATTTTTTTCTTAAAAAGTCATTTATACGGGTTAGAGAAGGGATGATTTTATACGTTAACGGTTGAAGTCCAAATATCAGAGTGGGTATATTCAAGGAGCCTAAAAATTGAAGACTCTATTGTCCCTGGGAAATTCTAAAAAATATTATTTTTGATAAAGTCATATATACGTGGTTGATAGGGGTTGATTTTGGACGTTAAGGGTTGGAGCTCAAAAATCGGAGTGGCTATTTTCGTGGAGCTCAAAAATCAAAGACACCATTGGGCAAGAAAATTCTCTAAAAGATTTTTTTTTGATAAAGTCATTTATACGGGTTAGAGAAGGGATGATTTTATACGTTAAGGGTTGAAGACCAAACATCAGAGTGGGTACTTTCGAGAAGCCCAAAACTCGAAGACTCGATTGACACTAGAAAATTGTTAGAAATATTATTTTTTGTCAAAGTTATACATACGTGGTAGAGAGGGGTTGATTTCAGACGTTGAGGTTTGGAGCCCTTAAATCACAGTGGGTATTTTCGAGGAGCCCGAAAACTGACTCCAACCCTTAACGATTAAAATCAATCCCACGTAGATATGAAATTGTCAAGAAATAAACTTTTTGAGAATTTTCCACTGTCAAATACATTCTCTGATTCTTGGGCTCCTCACAACCACCCACTCCCATTTTTGGGTTTCAACCCTTACCGTGTAAAATAAACACTTCCATACCTCGTATATATGACTTTGTCAAAAAATAATATTTTCAAGAGTTTTCCATTGCCAGGAGAGCCTCTGATTTTTGGGCTCCTCGAAACTACCCAATCCGATTTTTGTGCTTCAACCCTTAACGACTGAAATCAACCCCTCTTTACCAAGTAGATATGAATTTGTCAAAAACTACTCATTTTTATACTTTTTTCATTTTTAATGGAGTTTCCAATTTTCGGGCTCCTCGAAAATACCCACTGCGATTTTTGGGCTCCAACCCTTAACGACTAAAATCAACCTCTCTCTACCACGTATGTACGACTTTGTCAAAAAAAAATATTTTTTGAGAATTTTCCAGTATAAGTAGAGTCTTTGATAGTTCGGCTCCCCGAAAATACCCACTGCGATTTTTGGGCTCCAACCCTTAACGGCTAAAATCAACCTCTCTCTACCATGTAGATACGGCTTTGTCAAAAAATAATCATTTCGATTTTTCAATTGGCAATGGAATCTCCGATTTTTGGGCTCCTCGAAAACACCCACTCCGATTTTTGGACTCCAACACTTAACGTCCAAAATCAATTCCTCTCTACCACTTATATATTACTTCATCAAAAAATAATCTTTTTGAGAATCTACCAGTGTGAATAGAGTCTCTGATTTTTGGGCACTTCAAAAATGCGAAAATCAATGTTTCAGTTTTTATTAATGGGTTGGTGTTTTTGTACATAGGGGTGGTTTTTCTGAATTTTTGTGTTGTGCATTCGAGAGCACAAAATAACCCCAAAATATGGTGCATCTCGTGGTTTGCAAATTTTATTTTTCGCAAGGGGTCGATTTTTTGAAAATGGGGGTAGTTTTTGGATTTTTTCGTGCATTCAGGAACCTCAAAATAAGCCAAAAATTCTGGTGTTCTTTGTCTTTTCCGAATTTGAGTTTTTACATAGGGGGTAGTTTTATTTTTAGTAGGAGTAGTTTTTGGAAATTGGTTGTTGGTGCGTTCAAGAGCCCAAAAAAGCGAAAAATTATGACGTGTTTGATTTTTTTTAAAAATTTTATATAGTGGAGGTGCTGGCTTGATTCATGTCAGCATCTCCTCTCGAAATTTGAATTTTTATTTAAAGTAGCGAGCCTAAAAATCAACAATATGGCCCAAAAAAAGCCCCCAAAAAACTCAAAATTGTGACAAAAAGAAATTTGGGTATTTCGTTTGTGGAGGTGCTAGGTTGATAGACCTCCTCATATGCTTGTCAATTTTTCTACATTCAAAGTACGTCTAAACGGATGAATTTATTGTTGAACGCAATATTTTCACAAATAATCTAAAGACAATTATACCGGTCGGTTCAGCTCGTTTCCCCCCGGAAATATTCTTATTGTTTTGGTTTTTGTAATTGAAAATGGAGTGCATTTTCTCTCTTAAAACTGGCAAAATATCAACATCATAGGAATTTTTCTTGCAAAATATATTTGTGAATAAAAATTGGTTAATTGTATCTACACAGTCATATTTGATCATCAGAATTTGTTGTCTGGTTTAATTTCTTAATTTTATAAACAAATTCTATAAACAAATGTATAGTTTAGGAGTTTATTGGTAGAAAGTAATCGTTTTTCTTACTTAGTACCTTTGAATTATAATTATGAAGATATTCAGTGATAAAGATTAGTCATTTGATATTATTTTTTTTATTTGATAAACAAATTTTTTAAACCAATGCAGAGTCTGTTCGTTTACAGACAGAAAGTAATAGTTTTTCTATCTAATCGTCTTCAAATTACATAAGTGATAATGTTTCATAACACCAAATTGTTAATCAATACCATTTGTTCATTTTATAAACAAATGCATAGTTTTACGATTTATAGATAGAAAGTGATCATTTTGCTTTCTGCTTGTCTTTAAATATTTATAGTGGTGATGTTTAGTGCTGCAGACTTGTTATTCGATATTATTTGTTTACTTTTTAAACAAATATTATAAAGAAATGCATAGTTTAGGCATTTACTGACAGAAAAGAATCGGTTTTCTCTCATAGTACATTTGATTTATATTAGTGGTAATATAAAGAGATAAAGATTTAGCATTTGATATTATTCATTCGTTTAATAAACAAATTTTATAAACAAATGAATGCATTGGTCACGTATAGGCAGAATGTAATCGTTTCTCTTTCTAGTCGTCTTCAAATTATATGAGTCATAATTTTTAGTGGTGATGAGTTCTCATTTGATATTATTTTTTTATTATATAAATATATTTGACAAATAAATGGATAGTTTCGTGATTTATAGACATAAAGTTCTTAGTACCTTTACTTTATATTAGTGGTAATATTGAGTAATAAAGATTGGTCAAATTTTCATCACTAAACATTGCTAGTAATATAATTTTAAAGCGACGAGAAAGAAAAAAATTAACTTTATTTCTATAAATGACCAAACTATCCATTTATTTATCAAATGTATTTATATAATAAACAAATAATATCGAACGAGAACTTATCACCACTAAAAATTATCACCTATATAATTTGAAGACGACTAGAAAGAAACACGATTATCTTCTGTCTATAAGTTACCAAAATATGAATTTGTTTATAAAATTTGCTTATTAAATACACAAATAATATCAAATAACCAATCTTTATCACTCAATATTACCACTAATATAAATTAAACGTACAAACAAAGAAAAACGATTCTTTTCTGTCAATAAATGCCTAAACTATGCATTTGTTTATATAATTTATTTATAAAGTAAACAAATAATATTGAATAACAAGTCTACAGCACTAAACATCACGACCATAATTATTTAAAGACGATCAGAAAGAAAAACGATCACTTTCTATCCATAAATAGTAAAACTATGGTTTATAAAATTTGTTTATAAAATAAACAAATGATATTGTTTAACCATTTTTTTAAATTACATATTACCACTTATATAGTTTGAGATGATTAGAAACAAAAACTATTCCTTTCTCTTTGCAAAAGACCAAGCTTTGCATTGGTTTATAACATTTGCTTATTAAATCAGAAAATAATATGGAATGACCAATCTTTATCACTACATATTATCATAATTATAATTTAAAGGTACTAAGAAAGAAAAACGATTACTTTCTGCCAATAAATGCCTAAACTATGCATTTGTTTATATAATTTATTTATAAAATAAACAAATTAAATCAGACAGCAAACTTTGATGATTAAATATTAACGTGTAGATAAAATTAGGAAATTTTATAACTTACAAATATACTTTGCAAGAAAAATTCCCATGATGTTGACATTTTGTTAATATAATTTGTTTATAACAATTAGAGTTAATTGATTGTTGATGATTTATGTTTTTTAGATACATCGAAATTCATTTTCATCGAGAATGGGAACAATTAAGTTACTATTTTAAACATAAAAAGTAATAAATAAAAAATGTCTTCTTTTCGCTCTTTGTTTATTATTATAAAAAATATAAAATGATAAAAATTGAAAACTCTAATCTATAGACGCTCTTGCGTAACTTTTGCTGATCACTTTTTAAAAAAATGTTTAAAATCGGTGAAGAATTGTAGACTATAGGTGATTTTGAATCGTAAATTCCCCGATTAAGCTCACTGTGTGGTGGTATACGATTGGCGTGGGGCAAGAGCGGCAATTGAGAGGCTCGCATGTGTTCTTTTAAACAATTTTGTGATGTTTAAATAAATGTAAGTTATTTAAACAATTATTCATTTCCAACAAATTTTTTATGTAATCGTTATTTCTGAATGAATTGTAATAGATGATAATTTTTTTGAGTAGTAAATTTTTTTTTTAAACATTATGTGATATATTTTTTTGAATAATTATATAATGTTGAGATATTTTTTCTGATTTTCAACAAATTTGTATTTGTTTTACTAATTTTCATTTGCTAAAGCAGTTTTTTCGATAACTTAAAAAAATTAATATAAAACAGAATACATACAATTATTTTTCTGACTGCATAGTATAGTTTTAAATTCTTTTAAAAACTTCA
>NC_046660.1:120010311-120014011 GCF_010883055.1 Belonocnema kinseyi | reverse complement strand
ATTGTTTTTTTCCTTCCAAATTGTGTATGGATGTTTTACGAATAAAAATTCTTTGAACAATGATATGACGTTTTTAACAGAATTTTCTACTCGAAGCTATTCAATATCATGTTTCATTAAAAAAATACGATTTTAAAAATATTTTTAAAAAAATCATTGCTTAAACAAAATATTAAACGGTGGCCGTTTTAAGCTCCTAATCGCTCGTTTCGCGACTCGATGGAGCTAAGCAATAGGTCGCAAATAATTATTTTATTGAAAAATAAAAAAAGGCATTCAACTCTTTTTGAATCAAAAGAAGGTTGCTTCTAACAGGTACAGCAGAACCTTTTTAAGAACGGTCTTCGTTACTTCGGTTTCAGCGTGCCCACACTCACACTTAGTATTTGAGAGGTACATTAAGCTAGCACCTATACAATCGAATTTTTGAATTTTTCATAGCTCAGATTTTTGGGCTTTTTTGGGCTGCAATAAAACTTTTTGGGCTCCTTTACTTTTTTCAAAAAATGAATTTTCTAGTGGAGGTGCCATCTTACATTAACCCAGCACCTCCACTTCTTTAAATCACTAAATAATAAAAATTCAATTACACCAGAATTTTGGGTCTTTTTTGGGCTCTTAAAATCCGCAAAAAAAAGTTTTCCCCAAACCAACCCTTAACTTCCAAAATCAGCCCCCTTCAAAAAATTCAAAATTTTTAGTAATTCATTAACGGGATATTTTTGGGCTTTTTTGGGCTCCCAGAAAATATCCACTTTAATTTTTGTGCTCCGATCCTTACAGTAAAAAATTAACCCCATTGTAACACGCAGACATGAAATTGTCAAAAAATAACTTTTATTAAATTTTAGAGCTTGAATAAAGTCTCTGATTTTTGGGCTCCTCGAAAATACACGCTACGATTTTTGGGCTTCAACCCTTAACGTCAAAATCAACCCACATAGATACTACTTTATCAAACAATCAATTTTTCTAGACTTTTTCAATGGAAATAAAGTCTCTGATTTTTGGGATCCTCAAAAATAATCGCTACAATTTTTGGGCTTCAACCCTTAACGTTAAAAATCAGCCCCTCTCTACCACGTAAATAAAACTTTGTCTGCAAATAAATTTTTCTTGAATTTTTCAATCGAAACACAATCTATGATTTTTGGGCTCCTCGAAAACACACGCTACGATTGTTGGGCTTCAACCCTTAACGTCAAAAATCAATCCCCGTAGATACTACTTTGTCCAAAAATCAATTTTTCTAGAATTTTTCAATGGTAATAGAGTCTCTGATTTTTGGGCTCCTCGAAAATACCTGATACGATTTTTGGGCTTCAACCCTTAACGTCAAAAATCCACCCCTCTCTACCACGTAAATACAACTTTGTCTGCAAATAAATTTATGTAGAATTTTTTAATGGAAATAGAGTCTCTGATTTTTGGGCTCCTCGAAAATACCCGATATGATTTTTGGGCTTCAACCCTTAACGTCAAAAATCAATCCCTCTCTACCACGTAAATACAACTTTGTCTGCAAATAAAGGACCCCGCACTAACTGTATGGGAAAATGGCTTTCGGTCGATTTAGTTGAAACTTTGTAATTTTTAAGGTTATAAGTGCCGGATAAAATATCCGTAAAAAAAATCCAAAAAAATGGACAGTTTTAGCGCTATGCGGCGCTGAGCGCTCAAGCTCAGTGAAAAAAACGAATTACAATAGATTTTGTTACAAAAGCGATGTCAACATAGAAATCACGGTTCAGATCGTGGTCTGTCATATTTTCGCCTACACCGTTGACTCATATAGCGCGCTTCTCAAAACGATCAAACGCTAAGCGCCCAAGATTTTAACTTGACTAATTCATCACTTCTTTATAGGCAGAAATGGTACCCAAAGTAACATTAGTAACTAGTGCGCTCATACCGATAATAACATTCTACCCTTCGCAAGAGGGTTAAACGCTAAACGCGCAAGATCAGCGAATAAAACCAATCCTAGTAACTTTAGCGACAAAAGCGATGTCACTATAAGAATCACGCATCAAAAAGTAGTCAGTAATATGTTTAGCTAAACCAATGAGTTATATTGCGCGCTTCTCGAAACGATCAAACGCTAAGCACCCTAGATTTGAACTTGACTAAGCAATTCCTTTTTTAAAGGCAGAAATGGTATCCAAAGTAACATTAATAACTAGTGCGCACATTGATAATAACAGTGTACCCTTCGCCAGAGGGCCGAACGCTAAGTGCCCATGATTAGCGAATAGAACCAATCCTAGTAGCTTTAGTGACACAAGCGATGTCTGTATACGAAACAAGCTTCAAGAAGTGGTCAGTAACATGTTTAGCCAAACCAATGACAATATGAGTCAACACCGTTGACTCATATAGCGCGCTTCTCAGAACGGTCAACGGTGTAGGCGAAAATATGACAGACCACGATCTGAACCGTGATTTCTATGTTGACATCGCTTTTGTAACAAAATCTGTTGTAATTCGTTTTTTTTCACTGATCTTGACCGCTTAGCGCTGCATAGAGCTAAAACTGTCCATTTTTTTGGATTTTTTTAACGGATATTTCATGCGGCACTTATAACCTTAAAAATGACAAAGTTTCAGCTAAATCCACCGAAAGCCATTTTCACATATATATATAGTGCGGGGTCCTTTATTTACAGACGAAGTTGTATTTACGTGGTAGAGAGGGATTGATTTTTGACGTTAAGGGTTGAAGTCCAAAAATCTTAGCATGTATTTTCGAGGAGCCCAAAAATCAGAAACTCTATTTCCATTGAAAAATTCTACAAAAATTTATTTGCAGACAAAGTTGTATTTACGTGGTAGAGAGGGGTTGATTTTTGACGTTAAGGGTAAAAGCCCAAAAATCGTATCAGCTATTTTCGAGGAGCCCAAAAATCAGCGACTCTATTGCCATTGGAAAATTCTAGAAAAATTGATTTTTGGACAAAGTAGTATCTATTTGGGTTGATTTTTGACGTTAAGGGTTGAAGCCCAAAAATCATATCGGGTATTTTAGAGGAGCCCAAAAATCAGAGACTCTATTTCCATTAAAAAATCCTATAAAAATTTAGTTGCAGATAAAGTTGTATTTACGTGGTGGAGAGGGTTTGATTTTTGACGTTAAGGGTTGAAGCCCAAAAATCGTAGCGGTTATTTTCGTGGAGCCCAAAAATCAGAGACTTTATTCAAGCTCTAAAATTTAATAAAAGTTATTCTTTGACAATTTCATATCTGCGTGTTACAATGGGGTTAATTTTTTACTGTAAGGGTCGGAGTCCAAAGATCGAAGTTGCTATTTTCTGGGAGCCCAAAAAAAGCCCAAAAATATCCCGTTAATGAATTACTAAAAATTTTCAATTTTTTGAAGGGGGTCGATTTTGGAAGTTAAGGGTTGTTTTAAGGAAAATTTTTTTTGCGGATTTTATGAGCCCAAAAAAAGCCCAAAATTCTGGTGTAATTGAATTTTTATTATTTAGTGATTTAAAGAAGTTGAGGTGCTGGGTTAATGTACTAGGCAGTCTGATAAGTACCTGCAAATTCTAAGAGATGGCATTAGTATTCACTAATGTGAACTATTTTCGTCGAGCTGGATCCTTCAAATGACGCCTGTCAAAACTTCAGCCATTTATGTTTACGCATTTACAAGTTACAGCACTGAGAAGCGACTAATCTCCGAGTATTTTTTAATATG
>NC_046660.1:120000551-120010211 GCF_010883055.1 Belonocnema kinseyi | reverse complement strand
ATGCTGAACGATCTGGGCGCCCAAAAGAGGTCTCTACACCAGAAAATGTCGAAAAAATCCATGATATGATGTTGAATGATCCCAAAGTGAAATTGAGAGAGGCAGATAATGCTGTAGGCATATCATTGGAACGTGTGGGCAATATCGTGCATTCAGTTTTGGGCATGAAGAGGCTCTGCGCGCGATGGGTGCCGCGTTTGCTCACAGTGGATCAAAATCGAATTAGTGTGACAACTTCCCAGCAGAATTTGGCATTATTTCCGCGTAAGCCGACCGAGTTTTTGCGCCGATTTATAACCATGAATGAAACCTGGATCCACTACTACACTCCTGAGTCAACGCAACAGGCAAAACAGTGGGTTCCACCGGGCCAAAGTGCTCCGAAGCATCCAAAAACGCGACAATGGGTCGGAAAGGTTATGGCCTCCGTATTTTGGGATGCACATGGCACAATATTAGTGGACTATCTTGAAAAAGGTAAAATCATAACCGGAGCATACTATTCATCATTATTGGACCGATTGAAAATTGAAATCGCCGAAAAACGACCGCATTTGAAGAAGAAAAAACCGCTTTATCATCAAGACAATGCGCCTGTTCATTCATGCTTAGTTGCACAAGCAAAATTGCATGAAAGCAGCTTCGAATTGGTTCCTCAGCCACCGTATTCACCAGACCTGGCTCCCAGCGACTATTACTTGTTCCCTAACCTGAAGAGATGGCTCACCGGTAAGTGTTTTTACTCAAATGAGGAGCTCATAGCTGAAACTGAGGCGTATTTTGGAGACCTTCCGATCGAGTACTTTTCGGACGGTATCAAAAAGTTAGAAATTCGTTGGACTCGCTGCATCAACCTAAAAGGAGAGTATGTTGAAAAATAAAACCGACTTTGGCCAAAAAAACGTCTCCGTGTTTCATTTTTCAGGGACTTATCAGAATGCTTAGTAAGCTGGCACCTCCGCAAGGTAATTGATTTTTTGAAAAAAGTAAAGGAGCCCAAAATTTTTTATTGCAGTCCAAAAAAAGGCCAAAAAAATCCCAAAATTCTGAGCTATGAAAAATTTAAAAATTCGATTGTGGAGGTGCTAGCTTAATGTACCTCATACAAGGCACACTTGTGGGCGTCCATAAATCACATAACTCAGAAGAGGGGTGGGGAATATTACGGAAAATCACTTTGGGGTTGGAATTTTTTTTAGCAGATCACGTGACGATTTGAATTATAAATTTATTTTCAAAAAATTTCATAGGAAAAGAATGAGTTAATTTAAGTAAATAAATTATTAAGTTAGATAGTGTTAGTTTTTAATACTTTAGAATTTATTTTAAGTCCTAACTATTAGTTTAAAAAATTTTTGTTTCGAGAAAACAGAAATTATTTCAATTGTTGTAGCATGGTTTATATCCGAATTCATTTCACTTGTTCCTTATTTCGGGTAGAGATTGCCCTTATAGTCCCTAATAACATTTGGGGTTTTTTAAGGGCCCCAACAGCTTACCTTTATTAGGGTTATCCCCATCATGTCCTATTATGGTCCAAATATGGCAACCCTTTTAATTGAGATGTCTTCCATAATAATCCTCCTATTGTCGCCCTGGACAGGATTGCTTTAGAGCCTAAATAATAATTTAACTGGTCAAGAAAATATTTTTTCAATACGAAAACAAAATAATTGAAGAATCCGAAATGCTAATATTTTACGCGGAAAATTAGAGCTATGAAATGCTCAATGTATGACTGACCTGAACTCAGTGGTTCTAACTGTGCACGATCTGCGTTAAGACCACTTAATACAAACTTTAAGACCATTTTTTGATAAATTTGGACTATTTTTGGAAATCGATGAAAATTTTAATGAATTACACAGACCAACATGGTTTTGTTGTAGGAAAGTGGAGGATCATTTCCGAAGTAATTTTTTACGCATAATCTGAATCCGGGGTTAGAATTGGCCCATCACGTCAGGATTTTAAGATATTTGAGGTTAAGTACCCACAAAATGGCGTTCTTGGCTACATTTGAAGATATGTATAGAAGACACAACATTTTTGGGGATTTTCTCTGTAGTTGTATCATATATTACTGCTCTTTCTCTTTAATTTGAGAGTCGCAGAGTTCAATTACCATTTTTCTTTACCAAGTTACACCAATTTGAAATTACGAGATATCTTAAAATCCTGACGTGATGGGCCAATTCTGACCTCGGATTCGGATTCTACGTAAAATACTACTTTGGAAATTACACTCCACTATAGAACAACAAAACCATGTTGGCCTGTGGCATTTAAAGTAAATGCTCAAGACATAATGGGACATATCTCGTAATTTCAAATTGATGTAACTTGGTAAATAAAAATGGTAATTGAACTCTGCGACTTTCAAATTTAAGAGAAAGAGCAGTACTATATGACACAACTAAAGAAAACATCCTACAAATTTTGGTGTCTTCTGTACACAACCTCAAAAGTAGCAAAAAATGCCATTTACCTAATAAAAATAGGGACCCTAATAAAAATAGGGAAACCCCATCAGACCCTCAACAATACCCCATTAAGATTTCTACACGGGATGTGTTTTTTTCACATTATCAAAGCTTTCTATTCTTACAACTAAATGTATAAATAAAAATACCACCAAATTTAATCTGAGGTTAGAATCTCGGATAGTTTATTTTTTGAATAACTTGGCTAAAATACTTTTTCACTATAAATAAGTTTAGATATTATTTTTTATTTTTCAAAGCTTTTCAAATGATTAATGAAATCGTTACAAAAAATTTTCAATTTTTTCATTTGATCGAATAGCTTTTGAAAACCCAAAAAATAATATACACATACACTTACTGTGAAAATAATTTTTTTCAAAGTTATTAAGAAAAAAGTTTTTTCCTCATCCAATTATTATTACTGTTTGGCCCTCGGCCTACAGACATCTTGGATTTCCCCCACTAAACATGAAATACGTAAGTCCTAATGCTACACGATGCAAAACACAGAGTATGATAAAAGTATACTTCAGTATGTATAGCTACATATTTTTTACACAATTCAAATGTATATAATTGGCAATTAACAGTCTTACTGTGTACTGTACACCGCGCTCGAGTTTCAAACGAAAAAATTCACTTCATTTTCAATTACAAAAAACAACAATAATAAGAACATTTTCCGGAAAAAAACAAGCTGCACCAACTGGTTAAATTGCCATTAGATTATACAGTTAAAATATTGCAATCGACGACTCACCCGTTTAGGCATTCTATGGCGGTGGTGAATTTGACAGCCGTTTGAAGCGCCTCAAGGGCATGTGACATTGTGGGAAATTTTCAGGAAATGGTTAAAAATATATAAAGGCACATCTGCCTGGACCACTTGATATTTCATTTTGTTTAAATAATACGATTTTATTAATTCTATCTTAGATATAAAAAAACTCCACACGCTTAAAAAAACCCCATAGTGAGCTCCATTTCAAATTAAAAATTAATAAAATTACACTATTCAAATAAAATTAAAATTAAAATGTGCCAGACGCATTTGTCAAAATTACAAAACAATATTTTCATTTTTCAAAATGTAACATTTACAACCACTGTGATGTACGGTAGTGAAACCTGGACCAATCAAGAAAAGGATAAGAATAGAATTAACAAGATAAGTGAAATTCTTTGAGATGGTTTGTACATGTTCAGAAAATGAAAGATGAACGAATGATGAAACAAGTATATCAATGTATAATAAATTGAAAAATACGCAGAGGCAGACGGAGGAAAGAATGGTTGGTATGTATGAATAAGGCCCTAATTTGAGGAGACATAAGAAGCCATAGAAACGCAAAAGCTTGCATGAGATAACGCATGGACGTGAAGAAAGCTAAAAAGGTATTTTAGGGCAGAAAACTGCGGCAACAAGTACTCGATAAGAAATGTATGACAAAAAAGATAAGCGGCATGACTGACGCGTGAAACAACAGACCTTAGATAAAAATGTGACGTGGACAGAAATGCTAAATCAATTTAAAAATCGATACCCTTCCGCCACATTACTCCCTTCCTCACTGAGCGTGTCATGCTTACCCTGAAAGGGACATGGCTTAATTGTATAATAATAATGGTTGCTGATTGGCGGTAGCACTGCTTCTAAGCAAAACCCATAACTAAACATAGAAAGTATTTTAAAACTTTTGAAAGGCCTTCCGGAGGATTGTCAGGGCGGTCCTGGATCCACAACTGGAGGCTACAGCATGTTGTATGGTGATGATGGTGAGCTGCGTGATGGTCAGGCAGATCTCACTCATCAAACAGCTGATCAGCAAGAACAACTGCGACAAACAGTAACCTGTGGAACATCAACTGTGCCTACTGAGGATCCTTTGGCCAGCATTAGCTATTTGCAGCCAACTACCTCAACAGAAATACCATGGAAGAGCATCCAGTAGGATGCCACAAATAAAGAGGAATTTGTGCGTCTCTATTAAGAAAGTACGAAGTTTGAAACCAAAATAGAAAAAGGATACAATTTGAGGACAAAAATTGCTGCAAAGTATCCTCATATAAAGTCGCACTAAGAGATCTTATCGCTGAGGTGAAGGACCGCAGGACTAATCTACACATATTCGGTTGTTGGAATAGCTGCTACAAAAATGGAAGGGGAACAGCAGCTTCCTATTTATAAAATCCTCTTAGAAGAGATGAGAAACGAAGACTAGATTGAAGCTGAAGGCATAGCTGCTAGGAATAATGAACATCAAGTACCAGGTCTATTAAGAACCACATCCAGATAATAATAACGATTATACATATAAACAGCTAAAATCCAGGAAAACTGCAGCACCTTGAAAGGAATTTTGGCCATGCTTTACTAGAGTTCAAATATGTAGAACCAACATTAAGGCATTCGCTGACCAAAATAAAAATCACAAATGATCTGCGTGCACTAATAGCACGGGTAATATAAGGTAATAAGCAAGGTTTTACCTCCGTATTTGAACGTAGCACAAACTGCGTTAGAGGTGCAAACTCTTTTATACTGTGCAGCTGCGGCCACCGTTAAAACGTTGGGCCGGAAAACTAGTCCTGAAAATGTAGTTTTTGTCTCAGCAAGGGATCGAGATCCACCATGGAAGATCAGTTTGGATATGAGGGTCAGCAAACTAAGGTGCAAATTGGGTCGATTAACTCGATATAAAAAAGGAAATAGAACCAGAAAGCTGATAAGCCATGTTACTGCAATATTGGATAAGATTATACACTCCCAACGGCAAAGACTTTTGATGTTCTTACTGCTAGACTGCATCGGTACAAGAAAAGTAGTGCAAGAAAGAAACAAAATCGAACCTATCTGGTAGAGGACAGAAGACTTATAGTGAACTGAGTGTAAAACAAAATAGCAAGACATTAAAATCACTCAAATGGAAGACATGACTAACTATTGGTCCATTGTTTGAGTAAAAACGAACAAAAGCAATTTAGATGCTGCTTGGTTCTAACTGGAGAAGACAAGCGCTAGCAATAACCCTGATATAAAGCTTACAAACATCACAGATTTAGATGTTTCAGCCGTTTTGAAAAGAGCAAGTAACTGGAAAGCTCCAGGTCCGGACATTTGTGCACAACCTTCTGGTACACGTGCCTGACGAGTGTGCATCCCGGGTTGGCGGGGTGTTTTCAGAAGATCATCGAACACTTAGAACTCATGCTAAGCTGTATGCTCCAGGTAAATACGTATATATTCCCTAAAAAAACCGAGGCTCAAAATCATTCTGAATTTTGACCGATAGCCTGTCTTTTATAACAATTTCTAAATGCCTTAAAGCTATCATTTCAGATTAGGCATATTTTCATTGCGACGAGAATGACATCCTTACAGAAGAACAAGAAGGATGCTGTTAAAACTCGGTAAGATGTAAAGATCTATAGGCACTTTAGATTCTGGTGCCATGGCTAAAGTGCGTAAACCTCAAAGGAACTTGCACATGGTATCCACTATACATTAATTACAAGCACGCGTTTCCTTCCGTACCACACGGTTACTTATATTTGCTTAAAGTTTTAAAGATTTACCTAACCTGTCCACGCATCATTGACTTCCTAAGTCGTGTAATGAGGCTTTGGAGTACAAGAATCAAGTATTTTTGTCATGGACAACTAAGGATAACTAAATCAATACGCATTGCGACATAGGCGTTGAAGCTAATGAATAAAACACTAAAAATATAACCAGAAACTGCAGCAAGTAATCGATGTAACAAAGAATTTTTCCAATGATATCCATATGGAGTTCGGACCACAGTTCGGACCGCAGAGCTAGAGAACTAGTTCCAAAATGATATCAAGGCAATGGCTGAGGGTGAGTCATTAATATCTGGGTATTCTTGCATCTAGCGGTATTCAGTATGTTACAGTAATACTGCACTAATCTCATCATGCCACGTAATACATTGTGAACAACCTATTTAAAAAATCTGCCAGCGTCGCGGGCACATTCTCATCGTGTGTCGGGTGCGTGGCACGCGAGTTTGAGCCAGTGATCCCAGATCTGAAACGAGACGTGGTCCAATACTATGACACGTCTATGCCCGTGTGAATATGGTAGGGAACGATATAAATTTCTGGGTTGCGCACGCAACCCATTTCTCCTCTTCTGAATTTTAAAACTCGAAGGTGCACGATTACCGGTCGGAACACTTCGAAGGTTCTATTTATATCTCTATCTGGTTTGAAATAAAATGAAGAGATTGGGATTTTAATATTTCCAGATTTCAATGCTGGGCTGGCAATTCTCATGATTTGAATACTTCGCGCCCCTCTTTAATGCGTGTATTTTGAGGTTATGTTACTTCAAGTATAAAATATAAATTGTATACATATTAATACTATTATATATATTCTTAATTATACTCTTATAATTGTGTTATATTCTAATAGTCTTATTTAAATCTTGATCCGCATTTGAAAGAAATGAAAGAAATTGGTGATTTTGGAATTCATCTCGTTTGGATAAAAACTCAATTATTTAATTGAAAAATTAATTATTTTGTTAAAAATGTAACTATTTTGTAAAAAAGTCCTCTTTTCTATCAAAAATTCAACTACTTTGTTAAAAAAATGTTTCTTTTATTTGAAGGTTCATCTCTTTCGTTGAAAATACACTTTTGAAACTGACAATTAATCCATACCATTTTTGGTTAAAAAATCATGTATTTTGTTAACAGTTCGTCTTTCTTTGTAGTAATTAAATTTCTTAATGGAAAATTTATACTATTTGATTAAAAATTACATTTTTCGGTTGAATTATCAACTGTAATTATTTTTTGGTTGCAAATTCGTCTTGTTGTAAATACAACTATATTGTTAAAAATTAAAATCATAATTTTTGAGCGGAAAATTCGATTATTCACTTAAAGTTGAACTACTTAGTAAACAAATTAATTTTTTCTTATTAAGGATTAATAATTATAGTTAAAAATTCAACTATTTTCCTTTAAATTATGTTAAAAATTCAGCTTTTTTGCAGATAATACTCTTTTTGACTTTAAAATTTTAAAATTTATTAAAATTAAATTGACCTTTTTTAGTAGAAATTTAATCTTTTTGGTTGAAAGTGTATCATTTTGGTCAGAAATGCAATTGTTTGGTTAAAATATGAACTGTACATCTTCTTGGGTTTAAAAGTCGATTATTTCACTAAGAGTTGAACTACTTTGTAAAAAAATACGTTTTTTTTAACAAGGTTTTATAATTATGGTTGAACATTTAACTATTTGGTTGAAAGTTTAACTCTTTGATTGAAAATTCATATTTTTCGTTTAAGAAATTCAACTTTTTGTAGATAGTTCGTCTTTTTGACTTTAAAATTAAATAATTTCGTTGAAAATTCGTGTATTTTGTTTAAAAATTGTCTTTTTTGTAGATCATTAATTTTCTTGGTCGAAAATTCACCTTTTCCCTTGAAAATTTAACAATTTTGTTGAAAATTCGTTTTTTTTCTTGTTCAATTCAATTTTTTATCACAGCTTTTATCTGAAAATAGAACTATTCCATTTTTGGTTAAACTGTATCCTGTAAATTGTATTAGTTAAAACACCAATTATTTGTTTGAAAATTAATTTATTTGTTTTCGATTATGACTTGAAATATTATTTCAGCATAAAAGATTTTTATTTTCAATTCATTCAATTTGAAATTTTTTAATTAAAAAAATGAAATTTCGTTAATTATCAGCAATATTTGACCCTTCACTTAAAACAATCCATTACGAACAACTGTTAAAAACTATACAAATTTGAACAGAATGGTTCGAAACAGAAAGCCTTGAATAGTTAAATTTGTAATGAGCTAAATTTTAAGTTTAAACGCTACAATTTTAATTTAAAAAAAGATTCAGAATTTATTTAAAACTTGAAATTATTTCAAATAATTTGAAACACGATTTAGACTTTTGCAGCTTTAAAAAAAATAGCTTTTTGTGAATTGGACAGTATTTAAAGAGAATAACAAAAATTGTTGTGATTGCTAAGAACATTGAAAATGATTTTTTATTCTGACAAATAAATTTGATGTGAGTATTTGAAAACATTTTAAAAATTAAAAAAAAAAGAATCCGAAAGATTTTAAGGAAATTTTTTTATTTTTCATTTTTTTTAATTTTAGGAAAAAATCTAATTAACAAAATATATCAATTTTCAACCCAAAAGTTTAGTTTTTAACAAATTAAATTAATTTACTATCAAATAATTGGTATTTTAACTAATACAATGTACTGGGTAAAGTTTTAACCAAAAATTGAATAGTTCAATTTTCAGATGAAAACGATTAATTTTTAATCAATCCTAGAATAGTTACATTTTCAGATAAAAAAAAAATAAATTTTCAATAAAGTTGGTAAATTCTCAACCAATAACATGAATTTTCGACCAAGAAAATTAATGATCTACAAAAAAAGACAAATTTCAAACAAAATACATGAATTTTCAACGAAATTATTTAATTTTAAAGTAAAAAAAAATGAATTATCTACAAAAAGTTGATTTTTTTTCAGCGAAAAATATGAGTTTTCAATCAAAGAGTTAAACTTTCTACCAAATAGTTAAATTTTTAACCATAATTATAAAACCTTGTTGAAAAAACAGTATTTTTTCACAAAGTAATTCAACTTTTAGTGAAGTAATCGACTTTTAAGCCCAAGAAGATGTACAGTTCATATTTCAACCAAACAATTGCATTTTTGACCATAAATGATATATTTTCAAACAAAAAGATTAAATTTCTACCAAAAAAGGTCAATTTCCAACAAAACATATGAACCTTCAACAAAATTATTTAATTTTATAGTCAAAAGAAAGAGGAAGAGAATAAAAGGTTTGAGGAAGAGGCGGAGAAGGCTAGGACGGAAGAAGAGGTATGGAAGGTAGTAAATAGAGAAAGAAAAAGAAGAAAAAGAGTAAACCAAGATATTGAAATGATAGAATGAAAGAAATATTGTTTGGATTTGCTAGGAGGAGTAGAGAGAAAAGTTGTAAAGGGAGGAAAATATGGTAGAGAAAGAGACGAGGAAGATGAAATTTCAAGGGAAGAAATAGTTAAAGTTTTAGGAATAATGAAGGATGGAAAGGCACCTGGTATAGATGAGATCCCAAATGAAGTATGGAAATATGGAGGG
>NC_046660.1:119995039-120000451 GCF_010883055.1 Belonocnema kinseyi | reverse complement strand
GGGGGGGGGGCGATTGAGGAATCAAAATACAATAAATGGAATAAGATGATAAAAAAGGAAGGGCTGCCAAAGTATTTAGAAAAGGGATGGGGAGAGAGAAGGTGGACCAGAATAGCCAGATTTAGACTGGGAAACGAGGTAAGGGAGGGGATGTACTGGGAAAAAGAAGAGAACAGAATATGTAGAATATGTGAATGGGAGGAGGAAACATGGGAGCATGTATGGGAAGGGTGTAGGAGAGGAATGGAAGATAAAGGAAGCTGGCAAGAAAATGTGGTTAAGATTCTAGGCGAAGATGGATTAGGAGAAGAATGGATGAAGGAGTTAGAGGGTGCTAGAGGAGCGAATGAGGGAGAATGAAAGAATGCACGTGAAAAAGGTAAATGGGGGTATAAAGAAAAGTGAAAGAAAAAGGAAACGGAATTCGCTTAGATTAGAAGCGTGAAAATTGTAAGTAACGGTAAAGTAAAAGATAAGTAGACTAAGATGCGTTTGCGTTCTCATGCTCTCTCTCTCTCGCTTGCACTCTCGCTTTCGTTCGTTCGCTCACTCGCTTGCTAACAAGTCCTAAATTGCGCTATCGCAGGAAATAGAAATAAGGAACTAGATATAAGACTTTATGTAAATAGTTGTAAATAATTGTATATATAGAAAGGATAAGATTGTAAAAATATATAGATTTAAACGGAAAGATTGTAAGGAATGGAAGTCCTGTAAGCCCTTAGGGGACACATTATGAATAAAGAAGAGTATCATCTACAAAAAAGCTGAATTTTTACCCCAAAAACATGATTGTTCCACCAAAATTTTAATTGGCGACGAAATAGTTTAACTTTTACGTACAGTTGAAGTACTTGTAAAAAGATTAATTTTTTCTTATTGAGGATTCATAATTATTGTTGAAAATTCAACTATTTGCCTTCAAATTAAATTTTTTGTTGAAAATTTTACTTTTTTTTTAAATTGCATCTTTGGCGTTAAAAGTCAACAATTTGATAGAAAGTTAAACTATTTGGTTGACAATTAAAATTTTGGTTGGAAAATCATATTTTTGGGTTAAACATTCAGCTTTTTGTAGATGATACTCTTTTTGACTTTAAAATTAAATAATTTTGTTGAAAGTTCATATATTTTGTTGGATTGACCTTGTTTGGTAGAAATTTAATCTTTTTGGTTGAAAATGTATCATTTTTGGTCAAAAATGCAATTGTTTGTTTGAAATATGAATTGTACATCTTCTTGGGCTTAAGAGTCGAATATTTCACTAAGAGTTGAATTACTTTGTAAAAAAATACTGTTATTTTCAACAAGGTTTTATAATTATAGTTAAAAATTTAACTATTTGGTTGAAAGTTTAACTCTTTGATGGAAACCTCATATTTTTCGCTGAAAAAAAATCAACTTTTTGTAGATAATTCGTTTTATTGACTTTAAAATCGAATAATTTCGTTGCAAATTCATGTATTTTGTTTGAAATTTGTCTTATTTGTATATCATTCATTTTCTTGGTCGAAAATTCATGTTATTGGTTGAGAATTTAATCATTTTCAATGTTCCTTGCAATCACAACATTTTTTGTTATTCTTTTTAAATTCCGTACAATTCTGTAAAAGCTTTTTTTTTGAATCTGCAAAACTCTAAATAGTGTTTCAAATTATTTGAAATAATTTCAAGTTTTATATTAATTCTGAATCTTTTTTTAAATTAAAATTGTAGCGTTTAAACTTAAAATTTAGCTTATTACAAATTTAACAATTCAAGGCTTTCTATTTCGAACCATTCTGTTCAAATGTGTAGTTTTTAACACTTGTTTGTAATGTATTGTTTTAAATGAACGGTCAAATATTGCTGATAATTAACGAAATTTTCTTTTTTTAATTAAAAAATTTCAAATTAAATGGGTTAAAAACAAAAAATTTTAGACTGAAATAATATTTCAAGTCATAATCGAAAACAAATAAATTAATTTTCTAACAAATAATTGATGTTTTAACTAATACAATTTACAGGATACAGTTTAACCAAAAATGGAATAGTTCAAATTCGAAATAAAAGCATTAATAAAAAATTGAAATGAATAAGGAAAAAAAACGAATTTTCAACAAAATTGTTAAATTTTCAAGGGAAAAGGTGAATTTTTGACCAAGAAGATTAATGTTCTATAAAAAACAAACGATTTTCAAACTTACCCAATATATACGATTAATTTTTAATTAATCCTATAATAGTTACATTTTCAGATAAAGATCAATAATTTTCAACGGAAAAAATTTATTTTCAACCAAGATGTTGAATTGTCAACCAATAACATGAATTTTCGACCAAGAAAATTAATGATCTACAAAAAAAGACAAATTTCAAACAAAATACATGAATTTTCAACGAAATTATTTAATTTTAAAGTCAAAAAGGCGAATTTATCTACAAAAAGTTAAATTTCTTAAGCGGAAAGTATGAGTTTTCAATCAAAGAGTTCAACTTTCAACCAAATAGTTAAATTTTCAACTATAATTATAAAACCTTGTTAAAAAAAGCCTTTTTTTTACAAAGTATTTCAACTCTTAGTGAAATAATCGACTTTTAAACCCAAGAAGATGTACAGTTCATATTTTAACCAAAAAATTGCATTTCTGACCAAAATGATACACTTTCAACCAAAAAGATTAAATTTCTACTAAAAAAGGTCAATTTAATTTCAATGAATTTTTAAATTTTAAAGTCAAAAAGGGTATTATCTACAAAAAAAGCTGAATTTTTATCCTAATTTAAAGGAAAATAGTTGAGTTTTCAACTATAATTATGAATCATTAATAAGAAAAAATTAATTTTTTCAATAAGTAGTTCAGTTCTAAGTGAATAATCGAATTTTCCACCCAAAAATTATGATTTTAATTTTTAACAACATAGTTGTATTTACAACAAAACGACTTTGCAACCAAAAAATATTTACAGTTGATAATTCAACCGAAAAATGTAATTTTTGATCAAAAAGTATAAATTTTCCATAAAGCAATTTAATTTCTACAAAGAAAGACGAATTGTTAACAAAATACATGATTTTCTAACCAAAAATGGTATAGATTAATTGTCAGTTACAAAAATGTATTTTCAACGAAAGGGATCAACCTTCAAATAAAAGAAATAAAATTTTTAACAAAGTAGTTGAATTTTTGATAGAAAAGAGGACTTTTTTACAAAATATTTAAATTTTTAACAAAATAATTAATTTTTCAATCAAACAATTTAGTTTTTATCCAAACGAGATGAATTCCAAAATGACCAATTTCTTTAATTTCTTTCAAATGCGGATCAAGATTTAAATAAGACTATTATAATATAAAATAATTATAATAGCATAATTATATATATAATAGTATTAATATTTATATAATTTATATTTTAAACTTGAAGTAACGTAACCTCAAAATACACGCATTAAAGATGCGCGTGAAGTATTCAAATCATGAGAATCGCCAGCCCAGCATAGAAATCTGGAAATATTAAAATGCCAATCTCTTCATTTTATTTCAAAGCAGATAGAGATATAAATAGAACTGCCGAAGTGTTCCGACCGGTAATCGTGCACCTTCGAGTTTTAAAATTCAGAAGAGGAGATATGGGTTGCGCGCGCAACCCAGGCATTTATATCGTCTCCTACCATAATCACACGGACATAAACGTGTGATAGTATTGGACCACGTCTCGTTTCAGATCTGGGATCACTGGTTTGAGCGCCTGGGGCTCGATAATATATTTATCACGCGTTTCGCGCTCGAAGATGTATATACCTCGCACTGTGCGCTCGATCTTTGTATATTTCCCACACTTGTGCACAGACTTTTTAAAACTAAAGGTCAAAACATGGACAACAGTAATTTGGTGATAGTAAATTCCTTTTGGTTAAAGTTTCTTTGGCTTTACTGAACACATTCTCATCACGTATATCGCGCATCGCGCTCGAGCTTGTCCCTTAAGTTGTATATCATTTTTGTAAATGTATATTATTACAATTCATGACATGCAATGGTATTAAAACAGACGTAGTTTCATTGTCTCGTTTAAAAAAAAAAATATTCTTTAAGGCCATGTGATGAGTGTAACAGCTGATCAAGTCAGCCCTAAGATCAATATTTTTCACCCATATTGAAAAATAAAAGTTTAAATAATGCGGAAATTTTTTTCGGGAAATGTTAATAAATATTAAAGGATCGTTTGTGGCCTTGCAAAGAGTTGGAGGAAGAAAAAAGTTTATTCATACTAGTAATGATTATCGACCGACACATTTAGGTTTTACAGCTGAAGTTTGACTTTTAACTTTCTCTTACGGTAATCATGCAATCTATCTTACCCACAGACCCTAGAAGTTCAAAGTTGTTTACTCGCTGCACTAGTGCTGCTTTGACACAGTTGATACCAGACTGATACGTATGCCAGACCAAATATGTTTATTTGCATTTCAAGTGCAAACATTAGTTTTTGCATCATTGGTGCATAATGTTCGTGAGCAATTCTTGTTGTTTTGTCCCACTTTGATAAATATACACCTCATAACTAGCCCATTGACGACATTGCAAATTGCTTGCAGGGTTTGACGACAGCACGATCTGTATTTGTCCAAAATAGAAATTGAAAAAAAAACTTTTTTCACTCTTCTAATTATTTAGGACCAGAGACAAATTCTTGCATGCCTTCTATTTATCGTGCCAAATTTTTAAGACGTTATCTCATTTCGTGTGGACGTAAGTTGGAAAAGACAACTTCCACTGGTATTTTCTTCAAAAAAAATTTTTTCTCAAAATTTCCACCGGAACAAAGCAGATAAATGGACATTATTACCTCTTCTTTCATTTTCCAAACTTTCAGAGCGATACCTCATTTCGTTTAGACGTAAGTTGGGAAAGAAAAATCGAAGACCAGGTTTGGTCACGTGACCCTCTCGTCACATGGCCTTAAAGAAAAAGTATTATCAAACATTTTATTGCAACTTCTGTCGTTTCTTCATAAAATGAATTTGCTCTCTTCCATTGGTATTTTTACGATTCAAATGTTAGACATACGGCCTACACAGCAGCCTTACCGCTTTTAACCTCTGAATATAATCCTAACCTCAGTCGCCCAAACTTGGCCAATTGAGATTTCTTCCGCATCGTGTTCTACATCGCAGCTGTGGTGTCCTATTGCTTCCCTCCTAATAATGAACTAAATGAGTCTTTTAAAGCGTCTAGGGTGGAGAGTCTAGTTACGACAACAATACCAAGAACTTCGATTAATGAGGCTGGTAATCATAGCTGGTTGGTTTTTCATGCAGAGAAGGTGACCAACCTTCATCAGCGTTGTGTCAGATGGGAGTTTGTATGTTCCTATTTTTAAATTCCCGGCCCTCTTTTAGGTACGAAACCAAAAACTTATATA
>NC_046660.1:119993901-119994939 GCF_010883055.1 Belonocnema kinseyi | reverse complement strand
AATTCGATCGCCCTCCCTCTCTTCTCTTCTACCTCCATCAAACACTTTCTCGCCAACTCCCCTCCCTTTCCCTCCCTCAGCTTTGTCTCAAGTTTCCATGCCTTCTTACCCGCTCTAATACTTAACTTATCCCTTTGCGCTTCTTCTCTCACCATATATCCTGGCGTCCTCCAGTTTGCCCCTAGTGTCCACCTTATATATCTTTCTTGTAAACTCTCAATATCTTTCCTTTCTTTCCATCCTCATATCTCTGCTCCATAACCTAAAATCGGCCATACCAGCGTATCAAATAACCACATTCTCCTTCTCCAATTTTTTTTTGAACCTCCGTTTTCCTATTCCCCATATCTGTTTCATTACCCCTGCTGCTTTTTTTATCCTTTCTCTTACATGAGCTGTATGATCTCCATTCGTCTGCAAGATATATTCAAAAATATTTATACTCTTTGACTTCTTCTAACTTTATTCCTTTCCATCTCCCTGTCCATTCTTTCTTCCTTCCTCCTCTTTTTCTAAACCTCATTATCTTTGCCTTTCTACTTTTACATTCAGCTTTTTCCCATCTAAGTATTTCTCTAATCCTGTAATTAATCCCGCCATCCCTTCTTCATCCTCTGCCATCAACACTATGTCGTCTGCGTATGCCAGTGTATATATCTTTTCCTTCCCTATCCTAACTCCTCCCCAACCCTTTCTCCTCATTTCTTCTTCCAAGTCTGATATTAATAAATTAAATAAAAGTGGGCTCAGAGGACACCCTCGTCTCACACCTCTCACCAACCAGAAACTATCTCCTACTTGCTCTCCTACCTTTACCCTGCTTCTTGTCTCCCTAAAAATTTCTGATACTCTCTTGATTAATCCCTCTCTTATCCCCTTCTTTACCATAACTTTGTCTATTTCGCCTCGGTCTAATGAGTCAAACGCCGCCTTTGTGTCCACGAACATTGCTATCATTGCCCCTTTTTCCCTTTTAATTCTCTTATTTACTAGATAGTTCAGAACATATATGTTGTCCATTACCCCCATTCCTTTTCT
>NC_046660.1:119981397-119993801 GCF_010883055.1 Belonocnema kinseyi | reverse complement strand
TATATATCTGAGAATCTTCGAAATACTGTTAAATTGTTGATTGAACAAATGTAATTTTTGATTTTTTAAGAAAGTTCAAAAAGTTTTTATAATAATTTTGTAGGCAATTCCAAAGGCAACATTTTTCTTCTTATGACTTTTCTCTTATAATGTGCGTTATTTGGCTTAAAATCTTTATTTCGTGTGTATTTTGGAATTTTGTAAATGTTATAACTCTGGTAATTTTTTGTTATATGAAAAAACTGATTAGGATAATTTTTTTTATTGGTATGAAGATCCGAACAGAGAGTTTTTGAATTAAAAAGAAAATTGGTCTAAAAAATATTGAAACTGCGCTCACTTTTTGAATTGTTATCCAAAATGGCTGTATAACGAACTTGATATTTAATTTAGGACACTAAAAGAGTGTACCAAAAGCCAATCTGACAGCATAATTATTTTAAAGTTATCGTGCTCACAGGCAGACAGACAGACATGTAGACAGACAGACAGACATACAGTGAAACTCTTATGTAACGCCGATTTTGGGGCTGACGGTGTGTGGGAACTAACTCATTATAGCCCACTGCGCTTCTGTCTGTTCACGCCTGACTGCTTGCCTGAGTGACAACCGCAGACCTCGCGCAACCCGCGCAGCTCCTGTTACACCAACCTGAGGCCCGGCGTCAATTCTCGGAAGGGATATAGAAGGGAGGGCTATTGAAGGATTTCACTATACATACAGACAGACATATTCGTAGTAACCTTTTTTTCGGATTCAGGGGGCTCAAAACGTGGACTTTTGACAAAAACGGGGCTGGTGGTCAAATTGTACATAAATCTTAATACCTTCTCTGATGAGAATGTGAAAAGTGTGTTTTTATGCATTCTCATAATTTATTATTGCGTCTGTCGGTCTGTCTGCCCGTAAACACGATAACTCTCGAAAAAATGAACGGATTAAATCGATCTTTGGCATACTTTTTTTTAGATCCTAAAAAAAAGGACGAGTTTGTTAACCAGCCATTTTGAATACAAATTCAAAAAGTTTGAGCATTTTACAAATTTTTGGGACCATTTTTTTACATATAAAAGTTTTATGTATGGCCATTTGTAGTGTTCAGAAAGCCAAAGAATTAAAAAAATAAATCGTAAATCAAAATTTTAAGCCAAACAACGCTCGACATGAAAAAAAGTCAAGAGAAGAAAAGCACTGCTTTTTGAAAGCACTACAAGATGATCATAACAAATTTTTGCGTTTTCTTAAAAAATCGAAACTCATATAGGTATTATATATTTTATTTCTGATTCTATTAGTTCTTCCTATTCTCTTTCAAAATTTACAACAAAATTTAGAAAATTCTCAAAACTGCCAAAATGGTGGCGGCTTTTCTGAAAAGTTTAAAACTAAATTTTCTCAAAAAGGTCAGTTTTTTCTAGATTTTTTATCGTTGGGTACTATTATGGCGAATATATCTCATGAGGGTTTATCTTGTGCCCGAGCTTTGGAGAGGAGTGACTACTTTTTGTTACTGTAAAATGAATATTGATATTTTGCACAAAAGCAAGACAAGATACAAAAAAAGTGAAAGAAGCAAGATTAGCCCTCGCAAAAAGTTCTGAAGAAAAGTCTCTTGGAAATTTTCTTTATCGGGTTTTTTTCGAAATTTTCGCCTAAATAAGAATAAAGTCATATTATGACAGAGTAATGCAAAGAATAAATATCCGAACGCGAAGCGCGAGAGCCAATAGATGCGCGCCCTAAGTGCGCTCAAACTTGCGAGCTAAGCAAGTCGCGCGCATGACGGGCGACGAGAATGTGCCCGCAAGGCGGACGGATCGTTTTTTAGAAATTCAGTTCAAAATCGAGTTTTTAAAATCGTTTTTGAAAAATCCGAGAAGCTTTTGAAATTTGTTGTTTCAACAAATATTTCTTCAAAACTGCATCTTATTAGGAATAATTAAAAAAACACCTCCATTGCATTAAAATCACCAAAATTATAAGAGATTTTTTTTCTTCAGAAATTGAGTTCAAACACGAACTTTAAATTCGTTTTTGAAAAATCTAATAAGTTTTTGAAATTTTTTGTCTGAAAAAATATTTCTTCGAAACTTCATCTTATGAGGAATAATTTAAAAAAAATCCTTCATAGCATTAAAATCACCAAAGTTGTGAGAGTTAAAAAAACGAAAAAATTTGAATTTTGAATATTTTCGAAGTTTTAAAAAAATTTTTAAAATCAATTTAGAGTTTTTTAACACCTATCTCATCAACCACTCATCAATCACTTGTCTTAGTCCGTGGCTATGATGAAAAACCGGGTTCACCTGAGAACAATTTTGAAAAAAATATAATAAGAATGAATTCCACGCAAGGTGATCCGCGGCTCTCTTGCATAAATTTCCCGTTGTGGCCCAATTTCTAGCATAGAAGGAGCAGGAGTGGACGATGTACACTTTCCGGTTGCGTCGGGATTGGTTACTTTAAGCGTTTAAGGAACCATGATCATAGCTGTTTAATTATAGTAGCAGTGAAGGACGAACTGCAAACTACTCCATGCTACTAATTTTGTGCCTGCTAGATCATCGCAAGAGATTTCAAGCATCGTATTAAATTGATTTATACTATCCTCATCTCATCAGTCATCAGTGAACAGTCTCATCAGTTTTGCTCAATATGTCAAATTAGGCACACGGCTCTTACCAGATCACTTGAATGCATTACAAAAATGTGTTCGTAACTTACGATATATACCGGGACAGCACCATGCAGATTTAAAAAAAAATCGAAATCTAGTAAACTTTCATTCGATATACGTTAAGTTATAACCATGGTAAGCCTGAGAGGAAAAAAGCTTCCTCGATTTTTGGTATATATACTGTACATTATGTGGGAGCATTTATTATTTAAAATTTGTTCTTTATACTATGATTCAACTTTCTGTATATGTTCCAGAAACTCTCTCACGGGACTCGTCGCGAGATTTAAAGCTCTAGCATCAGTGAGAGATTTTGGAAGGCCACCCGTTCGCTAGTCTATACGATCTAACAACAAATAACAGCTTGAAAGTCGTATTTGCTCGCGGCAATATCAAGTTCCACGACCACTTCCGGTGTAGCTTCTTCTTGCTTATTTCGTTCTGGCGCCGTTTACAGTCAGTGACTTGACTCGTCGTCTCGTGTTTAGATGAGTGCCACCCCTAAAGACAACAAAAATAGCCCCTGTCTTCTTCAGAGTGCATTTAGTCGTGGACACCGCTTTTTTCAACCCCTCTTCCGTCACCTTGTCTACTCTACTGGAAAAAAATCGTTGCAGACGAAATATGTCACTCATGTCACTTTTTCATCTCTCAAGTTTCATGGGGGTTTCGAAAAGTCAAAAGTAATCTGTCCCTTTTTTAAAAATACAAAATACCCATTTTTTGGCATTTCTTGCATCTTCAGAAGGCTTAAATTCTTAATTTTAAATGTCTATCATCCTGTTAGAGCATTTATAAAAAAGATGGTGTTATAGTCCTCCCAAATGTATTTAATAAAAGCTTTTAAACTTCGCCGATATAAAACTTCGATTTAGCCAAGTTCTCAATACAATGCCGGCAACAGGAATTTTCAATTACAACATCAAATAAAAATGTTCTTAATTATTTACCAGCACCAAAGCTCGAACGCAAAACATCTGGAAAGCCATGGAGACTTGATGACTTCAAGGAGCCTACACGCCATATATGAGAAATAGCAGTTGCTACCCAACTGAGTGGATGGGTACCCAAAAGATTGAATTTTTGGCTAATATTGGGTGTAGGAAGAATTGAGTGTGCGCCCCTGATGAATTCAATTACAATTAGTATGATTTGGATGGGAACGAACAATTTTATGGAATAGTTGTCTTATCTTCATATATAATTGTACTTATAAATTTCTTCAAATTTAGAAGAGGAGGATAATAAAACATTAGAATATCTTCATTTTGGTGACAAGTTTTTCAAAGTTTAAGAAAGTGTATCTGTGTTAGACAAATATTATTTAGTTCATTTTTTAATCGACAAATAAGAGTCTCTTTTAATTTTTATAAATAATCATGTATATGAAATAGTCTGGAGTCCCTTAATTTCACACGGTCTGGTGTTTTACAAGGAAAACTCTTTAATGTCCTTTTATTTACCAACAATAACTCCATGCAATCACACTCTTATTAAACGAGAATACCAATATAAGATTTATAATTAATGAGGGATTACTCCTATATCGTTGTCCTATTATTTCTCCTTTATATCAAACCATTTCTTTAAACTAGAATCCCTAACCAGAACTTTTTCAAGGCCATAATTGTCTAGTCCGCCTTCAGTTGACAGTGACGCGCCACAGTTTGAATGTCCAGTGGCTAGACTGGGATATAACGCTCGGATTGAATAGCTTCTAGAAAGAGCGTCTATTTTTATGAAAAATAATTTATAGTTGAAGAAATAATTAATAGAATTATTTTTCATTACCTAAAAGTCTAATATATAGATTTTTCAGTTAGTAGTTAGATTTTTCAATTATATACAAAAAGTTTGTATGCCCAAATAAATGAAAAAATCACTTTCCAAAATCTTGTGCATACGCCAGATGTCAAAATTTTAATGTTACTTCATATTATGTTGCTATGACTTTGTTAAATCGCGACGCCTTAACACACTCAGCCATCTATAAGTTAAATTTTTGTTTTTTTCGGATAATGGTTGTTTATTATTTTTAATAATTATTACGATAGGCTTAATTATCATTAAGGAAATTAATAAATAATTTTAATAAATTAAAGAAATTACTTGAGTCGAAATATAAGTCCTCTTTTTATTCTCTTAAATCCTCTAGCCTCAGAGAGTTCACGAGGTTCTGATGAGGATTACTTCAATATAATGCAAGTACTATTTAAATACTCAAAATATGCACAAATTTCCATTTTGGCATGTTTGGAGGTCTTAAAAAGGACTTAATTAAATACTCATTAGATTCTCGAAGATCCTCCCCCAGGTGAGAATGGATCTTCGGCCCATGGTTGGGCCAACCGTCAGATGTTCGGTCCAACTTTGTACGCGACTGGTCAGGCCATGCAGGTAAATGATAACGGTCAATCGCCTTTGGCTTTTCTGCGTCGCGGCGGCCCGACATTTGGCCCCATATATGGGCCATCTACTAGGATGATTCCGGCCCAACCTTCGACAAAAATAATAATTTATACAATTTAAAATTTTTTTAAATTTAATTTAATTAAGTACTGAAATGTAATTTTTAACAACAATACTTGAGAAAAATGCTTTTTGTAATTATTATTATATAATTTTCATTTTTCATCATTATTAAATATATAATTCGCACACACGGTTACTTAAACATATAATCGCACGCTTTAACGCTTTAAAAAATCGCCCTCAACGAAGATTCCCACCCTACCTAAACTACTGAGACTAGTATATTTTACGGTATACTCTAGCCACTTCGCGATCGACGCACTTGAAGTTTGGTTACAAAAACTCCGCTGTTTGGTTGGCGCTCTCGGTGCTCCTCAATAACAGAAAGATTTTTTAAATTGCTTATTTTTATAGAGTAACATTATTTGTAAATGTTCCGATATTATTAAATTAAACAAATTAATTTATAAACAAACTATTTGTTGAAAGAATGTTTTCTACGATTTTCCATAAATTTACGTTTCTTAAGTTATATTGCGAGCAATTTTGATAAAAAGATGATGATTAAAACATTCTTTTTTCAATGCCAGTCCTTTCAATTGGGAACTTCATGACAATTTCAGCAATATTTAAAATTAGTTGATAAATTTAATGATTTTTTGAAACAAATCAAATGAAAAAATGCACTGATCAGTCATTTGTTGACATAAAAATTCGATGCCAACTTTTGTAATTAGGAACTTCCTGATAATTTCAGAAAAATTAATAATTTTTTGTTCAATTTATAATTTTTTAACACGATTATGAAAAAAATGCATTATTGGGGCATTTGTCAAGAAAAAAGTTCTTTTTTTTCGATTTCAGACTTTTTCACTGGGATCTTCATAATAAATTCAGCAACATTTATGATTAGTTGATAAGCTTTGTGATTTTTTTAAATTTTAACAAAAAAACGCATTATTCGGGGATCTGTGGACGAAAAAATTTGTTTTTTATATTAGTCTTTTTAATTGGGTACTTGATGATCATTTCAGCAAAATTCATAATTAGTTAATACATTCTATGATCTTGTAAACAAATTTAATAAAAATATGGATTATTTGGGTATTTGACAACAAAAAAGTTGTCGAAAATGATGGCAAAGTCGAAAAATGCCGCATTAATGCATTTGTTTATTGAATTTATTTATAATATTAACAATAATAATTTCACGAAGAAATTTCTTCATCATTATATTGTTCTTGTTTATTGTAAAATATTGGAGCATCTTTAAGTAATGTTACTCTATGAAACTTAGGTAATTTCAACGCAGAATAAAATCACCAGTTTGTTCATTATATTTATTTATTTATAAAAGCATTGAAAGCCTGATTTAAAATATGAAAAAAGATTGCTATAATTCTGATTTTAAATTGTATAGGTTATTCACGTAAAAAATATCATTAGATAGGAAATTTCAAATAATGAAACTTCATTTCGACATTTTTAATTAGAATATTGCATCACAGATTAAAAATTTTTTTCCATTTTTGTAGATTTGAAATTCAAGTTTATAATTCAAAAGACGTCTAATTAACAAATATTTACCTTCAATCGTTCCACTTTTCAGTTAAGAATTTTTTAATTGTTCATTTTGAATTTTAATAAATTTCCGCGAGTAATACACCAATTCCACTTCCCAATAATACGAGAAGTTCAACTGTGGCCGAAAGCAAATCTATCGAAATGAAGTAGGTTATGGGCACCCAATGTTACGGGTACATTAACAGCGACGGACGGGCCAACTCTTGACCACAGTCGAGCCGACTGCACTTTCACGGTCTTTTTGTAAAAATCAACCAGAGTTTATCCGTCGGTCTGTTTATCCTCGGGCCAAAGTTTGACCGAAAGTCGACTTTCATGTTAAAAATTATACTGTTTTCAGGAAATTCATCTTTTTGGCTTCAAAATTCAACAGTTTGGAGGGAAATTTAACTGTTTGGTTTAAACTTTATAGTGTAAATTGTATAACTTAAAAATAAATGTATTTGGTAGAAAATTGATGTATTTTTTTTAAAAGTCGTCTTTTTGGGTAGAAGAGTTTTCGTTTCTGTTGCTTACAATTTACCTATACATTGTGAATTGTAATTGTGTAACAATTATTGTTTGTTATAAAGAATCATGCACAAAAACATGAAAAAAAATCATTTAAAATAAGAGGGCTACCGGTCACCCATCCAATGAATTCGCGCGATAACATTAATTATTATTAATTAATTACTGATTAATTATTTAATGATTATTTTTTAGCTATATAGGCACAAATCCACTTGCTTCGAACTATTTGCCTTGAAACTTATATACCGAAAACTAATTTTATTGTAAAATTAATAGCAATAGATGACTTTTAAATATTTTTTGTGTAATTTAAAGTAAATAAAAATGATTTTAATGGCAACATGCCTTATATGTTATTGTTGCAACATATTGTAAATACATGTATGTTTATGTTTATGTGAATATAGATAATGCAGTGTATGTTAGATTGCCTGTCAACCGAAAAGAACTCGAATACATTTTCTCACATTGTAATATGCAGTAAATATTAATGAATTGTCACATTAATATTGTATAAATACAGTGAAACTTCCATAATTCGAAGTGGCATGATGAGCAAAAAAAATTGGAATTATAGAATAATTCAGTTTTCAGGCGATATATTAATAAATAAAGAATGAGTAATAATAATAACAAATAATACATAATAATAAAATAAATAAGATGAATAAAAATATTAGACTGTGTGCGAGCAGCAGTGAATCGCGACAGATCGTCGTCCGATCTTTTCGGATCAGTAAAGTAATTAACTCAATAAAGACATTAAATCTTACATCTTACAAAAATGTATAAATAAACGAGTTAGTGATCTGTGTGATTCTCAAAAATGGCCTTAGTCTGCCAAGTATTCTATACTTGAAATAAAACTTGAACTATTCATTATTTCTAACGATTCTTCTCTGTCTATTCCTGATCTGGCAAAATTAAATATTTATAAACATAAACATTAAACAAATGAAAGTTAACCTATACAATCAAGATCAACAAGTATAGCGAGTTAAGGCATGATGTAAAGACCATATGGAGGAATGTGAATCATGCATCTATTCATCCCACTGTGAATTTGGCTACAGGCAATGTGCACGCAAGATGCACTGAGCATTTTGAACATTTAGAAGTCATTAGGGTATTGGCAGCAGCTCAGAAGGCGGTTTTATTAAAAACCTGTCTCATTGTAAGAAACTTTCTTGAACATCAGGAAGCGAGCGACTAAAAACTCGTGGAGTGGCAGATGGCAGCACTAAGAAAGCATCCAGAGGTGACTGTTGTCACCTCCAACGCTCATGACCGCTCGTAATTGGATACGTACAAAATCATCGCAGGGGGCTTCAAGCATCGTATTAAATTATTTTAATCAACTTATAACATTATAATCTCATCAGTCACGTGACTTAGTCCGTGGCTATATGATGTATAAACGGGTTCACCTCTGTAAAAGTATAATCAAACATAAAATATTAGACTGAAAAGACATATTTGAAAAGACATTATATAATATTTTTAACATTAAGAGGATAGGAGTTTTGGCAGGGACCAACAAAAAACTTGAAATTATCCAAAATTCGAATTATCGGCGGTTCGAATTATAGAAGTTTCACTGTAGTAATTATTTTAAATATTCTAAAATAGTTATTCATTAATATTTTAGTTAATTTTCAATATTAGTTTCAATAATTTTACATGACCAGCCCCAGACTACACCATGTAGAGTAGCCACTATCTAGACACTCCAGTTACAGGTAAATAAATAAATAATAACTAAATAAATAGTACATAGTATATAAGAAACAAATTACTAAAGTACTAGATTACCGAATATTAGAATTAATTTTTAACTAGAAAAGAGGATCACTCGTTAACTAGAAACGCTATAATCACCTAAAATATTCTTCTAAAATAATGTAACTTATATTTTAATAAAATTGATTAAAATGTATAAGAATATTATTTTGGCAATTTTTTGTATTTCAAGGAAAAAATTTCCATTTTAATATATTAGAATAATCCCCAAAACTTCATATAAATGAACAAAATAACCGTTCCAAAAAGAGAAAGAAAGAATTAACAAATGTCAGCTAAAAGAAATGTGGCAATCCTTAGCGGCCACTATTACTGCGATTTCCATATTGCAAAAGTGCACCCACTCCCGGCGAAATCGCGATAAAATTTCAACTGTTAACACGTCTCACGATCGCAAGTTATACCCACGTGAAAAAATGTTCTGGCGCTGGCCTGACCTAGACAAGACCCTCTGATTTCCAGTCTTAACGCTGAACAGATGGTCTGGTCCTGGTCTGGCTCAAAATGTAATATTTTTTCTGTGTAGCCACAGGACGATCGTCTTCTCAGTCGCTAGGTGTGGGCTGGTCAGTAGGATGGTCCAAAAATGTATTGGCAAATTTTATTCCCGGATTTTTATGAATACCGACCGGATATTTGTGTGAATCCGCACAAAAATAAATCCATTTTTTTTTATTTTGAAAAAGACGTTTTTGTAAATTTTACTCAGAACCCTCAAAATGATCTGAATCGAGTTGAAACCAGCCCTGCACATCTCTCCATATTTCAGATCTCAACTTGACCTCGCAACTGTGTTAAGTTGATTAGTTTCTAATATCTCCAGCGCGGCGCTAGTTGTCCCATCAATCCCTGCTTTTGCATAGAAAGCAATGGGACTAGATGACTTTTTAAAAGATTTTCGTGAAAAAATGTTATTTTCATGCTACAAGTTCCTGAAATGAAAACAATTTCAATCATTTTACATTTCTAAATAGTTATCCAATCATTTTCTATGAATACTAAAGAGAAAATATTAATTATAAGGTCATAAAATAATCCTCGCAAAGTGGAATATTTCTTAGATTTTAATTTGAATAGAAATTAGAGTATAAAATTAAAAGCTTATATTCAAAAACATACTAAATAACATTAATAATGAAGTGTAAAGACAATTTCCTGACCCGTGCAGAAATTTCTCCGGTTGAACCTACTACAACAAGGTTTCTGATCGGGTCCCAGTCGGACTACCGCTGGCTGGGTTTCATGGACAGGCACCGGACGTGAGCCGACCGGGCTACATTTTTCTCGAAGCACCTATTATCGGCGAGAAAACTATAGTGATCTGCCTTTGAAGCTTAACAACTCAGTCAAAAAAAAATGCTAGCGCAACAAAACAACAGTCATTGAAAAGCTAAAAGTGTTCTACGTTAATGAGCTTGAAGACGTTTATGTAAAAATTTTTTTGTGCTTAGCAGTCTGAAAAATGTAAAAAAAAGTAAGGTTTTTTGGGTACATTTAAGAACAGTCAAGTTTAGAGCATTATTTCTTATACAAGAGGAGATGGAAAAAATTTGAAAAAATTCATGAGTATGAGGAAAACTGTTGTGAACTAGTTGCAGTTGAGAAATTTAAATAATAATAAAAATTGTTGTTAAAAAGTACAAAAATGTGCAACTATATTATCTTCAGTTCTAATACAGATATTAAAGCGATTCAAACTGCAAACTGTAATTGATAGGCTCTGTATTTATTTTCAATCGCCCGTAAGGATGTGTTAGTCTTACTTTTTGTGAAAATCGCGATATTTTTATACATTTTTTTTGTTGGAAAACAAGTGACAGAAAGCAGGGGGGACTCGTTTCTTTTACTGCCGACCGCTGGTGCCTTTCTTTGACCCATGGCCAGGTGCCATCCAAGCATTCAGAACTAGGGGCCGAAGAATGGCACCAGCGGTCGGCAGTAAAACAAAAAAAGGGCCCCCCCTGCTTTCTGTCACTTGTTTTCCAACAAAAAAAAAGTCTAAAAATATCGCGATTTTCACAAAAAAGAAGACTAACACATCCTTTCGGGTGATTGAAAATAAATACAGAGCCTATCAATTACAGTTTGCAGTTTAAATCGCTTTAATATCTGTATTAGAACTGAAGATAATATAGTTGCACATTTTTGTACTTTTAAGCAACAATTTTTATAATTTTTTAAATTTCTCAATTGCAACTGGTTCACAACAGTTTTCCTCATACTCACGAATTTTTTTCAAATTTTTTCCATCGTCCCTTGTATAAAAAATAATGCTCTAAACTTGACTGTTCGTAAATGTACCCAAAAATCCTTACTTTTTAAAACATTTTTCAGTCTGCTAAACACAAAATTTTTTTTACATAAACGTCTTCAAGCTCATTAACGTAGAACACTTTCAGCATTTAAATGACTGTCTTTTGCTGCGCTAGCATTTTTTTTACTGAGTTGTTAAGCTTCAAAGGCAGATGCCTATGGTTTTCTCGCCGATAGTAGTTCGGAGCGGCCGGTTACTGGCGGGGCCAACCGTGGTTATATCTTATGGTCGAGAGCCGACCAGGCACTAGTCAGTATAATTTTATGGTGGAAATTAAACATTTTCTAAGAGCTGTGACATTATCCAAGACGTAATTATTAATGCTAGATAAATTATTATTAAAAAAGTATAATTTAAAGATTTATTAGATCAGTGAAAAAGTGTTCCGTCGCAAATAGAAACTCGAACGGTTGTGAATCGGGCTTTAGGTCATAATGTGAATCTGCCCGAATATTCAAGGCGCGCGCATGCGCGAGCAACCGGAACTGCTCAGGCGCTAGTCAATCGTCTTCGTTTTTCCGTCGGGTTCGGGTCGTTCAAGAAATCGTTTTTTCTAAAACAAATCACGGTGCGGCGGAGCTCCCTCGCGTCCCTTCTCGACTTCAACGAAGTCTTATCATCTGCCTAGTCGCAAACAACGTCCTTGTCGCCAAAATGTTCTTACGCTCATCAAGCAATAAGAAATCTACAAAAATACCAACCGACGCGTCGAGATCTTCGTGTAAAATTTCATTTTTGAATTCAATAAATTAAAGTTTTTTATGCTGAAGCTTTTTCCCTATTAAAATCAGTTTTTAAAATAAAAATTTAGGATATTTAAATAGGAAAATAATCCAATGTTAAGTCCCTTTTTAACGTCCAATAATCAAATTGATGAACAGAATTCTTGAAAATAAAATCAAGAATCTAACGACCAAATTTGCAAAACCACCACAAAATGTTCCCATTGGAATCATCATCATCATCATCATCATCATCATCATCATCATCATCATCATCATCATCATCATCATCATCATCATCATCATCATCATCATCATCAT
>NC_046660.1:119975565-119981297 GCF_010883055.1 Belonocnema kinseyi | reverse complement strand
CATCATCATCATCATCATCATCATCATCATCATCATCATCATCATCATCATCATCATCATCATCATCATCATCATCACTGTGACGCTGTCATTCCAGATCTCCAAACTACTAGGAAGTGCGGACCCTTCCTGGTGTGTTTTTGAACATTTTTCACCAATACTCGTAAAAAAATCATCATCATCATCCGAAGAAGTAGGTGAAGCTCGGAATAAAAATTACAGGAATATTTGAGAGTTCAATTCACGCAAGTTTCCTCGTGTGGATACTCACACTGATTTAGCACCCGAAGGACCCTGCACTAAATGTATGGGAAAATGGCTTTCGGTGGATTTAGCTGAAACTTTATCATTCTTAAGGTCGTAAGTGCCGGATGAAATATACGTAAAAAAAATTTAAGCAAATGGACAGTTTTAGCGCTATGCGGCGCTAAGCGCTGAAGATCAGTGAATAAAACGAATTACAACAGATTTTGTTACAAAAGCGATGTCATCATAGAAATCACGGTTTAGATCGTGGTCTGTCATATTTTCGCCCAGACCGTTGACTCATAAAGCGCGCTTCTCAAAACGATCAAACGCTAAGCGCCCAAGTAGAAATGGTACCCAAAGTAACATTAGTAACTAGTGCGCACATATCGATAATAACAGTCTACCCTTCACAAGAGGGTTGAACGCTAAGCGCTCAATATCAGCGAATAAAACCAATCCTAGTAACTTTAGCGACATAAGCGATCTCGCTATAAGAATCACGCATCAGATTGTAGCCAGTAATATGTTTAGCCAAACAAATGAGTTATATTGCGCGCTTCTCAAAACGATCAAACGCTAGGCGCCCAAGATTTGAACCTAAGTAATTGCTTTTTAAAATACAGGAATGGTATCCAAAGTAACATTAGTAACTAGTACGCACATCGATAATAACAGTGTACCCTTCGCCAGAGGGCCGAACGCTAAGCTGCGCCCATGATCAGCGAATAGAACCAATCTTAGTAGCTTCAGCGACACAAGCGATGTCTGTATACAAAACACGCATCAAGAAGTGGTCAGTAACATGTTTAGCCAAACCAATGACAATATGAGTCAACACCGTTGACTCATATAGCGCGTTTCTCAGAACCGGCAAAAGCTAAGCGCAGAAGATTTGAACTTGACTAAGAAATCACTTTTTCAAAGGCCTTTCATGAAAGAAATGACAGACAAACATGCCGTCGTCGATTAGCCAAGTGAAACTCTTGGACGCTTAGCGTTTGATCGTTTTGAGAAGCGCGCTATATGAGTCAACGGTGTAGGCGAAAATATGACAGACCACGATCTGAACCGTGATTTCTATGTTGACATCGCTTTTGTAACAAAATCCGTTGTAATTCGTTTTGTTCACTGATCTTGAGCGCTTAGCGCCGCATAGCGCTAAAACTGTCCATTTTTTTTTGGATTTTTTTAACGGTTATTTCATCCGGCACTTATAACCTTAAAAATTAAAAAGTTCCAGCTAAATCCACCGAAAGCCATTTTCCGATACATTTATTGCGGGGTCCTTTTAAGTGAGTTTAGATCCATGTATCAGTTACGAAAGTAGAAATATTTCAAAACCCTGAAATTCATTAAAAAGTACTTGATTTCTACAGTTATTACCAATCCCGTTTCCTGACATAAAGCTTTGCAAAATTGGAGGTTTGCCTACAAAGTCGGTGGGTTATTGTCTAAATATTTTGTATTGAGTGAATCTTAGCATGCAGTATTATGATTTGTTCTCAATCTATTGTGATTAAAAACCCGACTTTTTCGAAGTGAAACTGCCTAAATTTGAAATTTGTTGATCTTAATTGTTTTTAAACATTCAAGTTTGTTATATTTTAATAAATATTATCAAAGATATATTTTTTACGAATATTCGTATCCATTCCAGCGATTAGAGGAAATTAAAATTTGATTAAACTTTAAATTTGAATATTTTCTCACGAGAATTATTTATAACAAGGGTTATTGTTAATTTCTCAAATATTTCAGTGGCAAGCAATCACTCGTCCAACAGCTAAAAACATTTCAAGTGAAAAAAAAATTTTCTAGGCGAAAGGGCCGAAATTTTTAATTTGTTTCTAAAAATTTTAATTTTTATATTTTATCAAATATTAATAAATATTTATTCTATGAAGAAATACCTGGAGTTGTTTTAGCGAATAAAGGAACTTATAATTTTAAAAAATCTCAAATTTTAATATTTTTCCACAAGAATTGTTTATAACAATGGTTATTATAAACTTTTAAATTAGTTTGGCAATTAAATGTCATTCCTACATTAATAGGAAGTACTTTTAGCAAAAAAAAAAATTAGCGATACTAAGACTATTTGTCAATTCGTTCATTAAATTTGTTTATAATAAAGAAATGCAATAATAAACAAATTATTGTTATTCTATGAGTCCTTCAACATTTATTTAAATACCATATGAAGTTATCATATATTAGAGCGTAAAAAAATGTTATGTACAAAATTTCAGCTTTGCCATACTTTGAGTGAAAACATTAATAATAAACATATAGAGAAGACAAAAGTTCGGAGCGCCAAGCTCTTTAGAATTAAATTAAATTCTTTAAAATATAAAATCGGACCAAAATTAAAAGCTCTGGGCATTTTTGAACGAAAAAAGTGCATTTTCTTCTATTGTGCGGCGTTTCGATTAAACATGTATAATAAATAATAAATAAAGCACGATCTCCGAAAACACATAATGATTAGGGTAAAAATTCGAGTAGATGTTATAAGCATGAAAAAAGTATATATATATAGAGCATATTCGCATGCCATTTGCGTATATATAATTGTTCTGCCACATTGAAAGCGGAAAATTCACAACGCTTGGAATTACGAGCTACTTCAGCTGCAAAATGCTTACGCGAGGCGATATATTTTTCTCGTCGAATTTGCCGACAAAATGGGAGCGAAACGGCTATTACGGTCGAACGATGCACTCGGCGATGCATCCACAAAATTATGCGCTGAACGCCATACGAATACGCGGATTAAAAGCGTGATAAATTCGTGCGACGAGCGTGATGGTACCAGTCTGTGATAATGCAAATATAATGTCAGCGCCAGAACACATCCACCGAGCGTCCACGCTAGACAGCTGTGTTCACATATCCAAGTGTAAAAGGGGCTTCAAAATAAAATCATAAAACCATGAGAGATTAATTTTTCTTTGCGAGAAACATGTTGCATCAGACAAATTAAAAATGAGACAGACCGGACTCTTAATAAAGCACATAAAATGTCCAAGTGTCAAGTGGAGCAACACACTACAGTGTAACCCTTCGATAGCCCTCCCTTCTATAGTCCTCACAGAAAAACGCTGGTGTTAAATTTGATGTAGCTCAAATTTCATTGGGCTCCCAATGATCATTTGAGAGAGTTTTCAAGTCTCAAATGCATTCCTCTGAACGTAGGTGCCCATGTGCGCATCTAGGAGAAAGTATCATTTGAAGACTGAATTTTGGCTCATGCAGAGTTGTGGAGTTCTGAACCGCGCTGTCAGCCACCTGACTACCTGTCAAAGCAACTATTTGCTTTGTGATATTTGCTTAAATAATTGGTAATAAGGAAACCAATTGAAACAATATTTGCCTAATTTTCAAATTTCTTTCATTTAATAGGGCGTACCAGTCACTTAGAATAAAATTATAACTTTCTAATGCAACTTCCAAAAGTTAGGTTAGTCATGCCCGTCGATATTTAAACTAAAGCCGGGATGTATAGCAAAAGTCATGACCGTCTACATATACAATAAGGTATTTTCACTCCAATCACTAGCTTACTTCACTTCGTTGAACACTGAGGGGATAACAATTGACCAAATGCATGGGAATCGGTTAATTTTTGCTCTATTTTTCTAATATCTTCGTAGAAAGTCATTTTTCTGTATAAGTGCAATTGAAAAATAGTTTTTCTTTTTTAGGGACTATTTAATGCAATAATAAAATTATAATAATTTTCATTCATGCGTGCGTTAGGGCTGAGCGCTGGTTGTCTACCCTTTGAAGCGGGATTCAAAATTACATTGAAAAACAATTCTTGTAATTTAAATAAATAATTATTAAAATATACACAAGAATGTATACAAATGGTGTAACTTTTGATTTTAGACAAGAAAAAAATTTATAACACATATATTTGATGAATAACAATTTATTTTCATTGAATTTGAAAGACAGACTAATATTTCTCCAAATATTTGTTAATAGATACATTTTTTTAAATACCATATGATATTTCAGCAGCTTGATATATAGAAGCTAATTGCAGAATATAATAGTGATAATATTTGAATAATTCTAAAACAAAATTTCAGATTGTTCTTTTCGATTGAGACGTGACAAAACGACGCTTGAAGTAAAAAAAAGAAAGCATAACTACAATGCAGTCGTGATAATTTATGTATTTATAGGTTATATAATTATATGAATTCCCAGAAAAATACATACAAAATCTTAAAAACTTATAAATAATTATTTTCAATCACTTTTCCAATAAATTTCTTTTTTAATTAAATGTTTTGTGAAATATAATTTGATCTTTGGAATTCACTGAAAATAAACTGTTATTAATATAATATATGTGTTGTATTTTTTTTGCCTGAAATCAAAGTTACACAATTTGTATATATCCTTGTGGATATTTTAATAATTATTTACTTAAGTTACAAGACTTGTTTTTTAATGTAATTTTGAATCGCGCGCCAAGTGCGGCCAATGAGCGGTCAGCCCTAACGCAAGCGCAGTAGCTCAGGGTGCCAACATTGGCATCATTGGTCCAAAGTACAAACCGAAAAATTAAATCAAATCAGCCGGCAGGAAAAAGTTGGGATATGGAAGCCTCAATTAGGTATTTTCACTTCAACCATCAGCTAACTTCACTTTGTTAAAAGCTAAAGGGGAAAAAATGGATCAAATGCATGGAACAAAACTTTAATTTTTGTAATATATTTGTAATTAATCATCATTATTATTACTTTATTATTTCATTAAATAGTAATTAAAAAATAAAAACTATTTTTTAACTACACTTATACAGAAAAAATTACCTTTTACAAAGTTGTTAGCAAAATAGGACAAAAATGAACTGAATCCCATACATTTGGTCCCTTATTTTCCCCTCAGCAATCTACGAAGTGAAGTCAGCTTCTTATCAGCTTGAATGTTCCCGTCGCTATATTTGAAACATGGCAATGTTTCACGAAACTCCCAATGTTTAATGAAACTTTTCATCAAGCTAAAGTTTCATGCAAATTTACATCCCTACTCATCGCGAAAAACAAATTTCTGTTTTTATTTACAATTGTATTTACCTTATCTTTCATGTATGACACTTGCCAGTGCAAGATTAGATATCTAAGATACCTTTAAACTTCCGCGGAAAATCTAGTGGAAATTTGTTCGAACGACCAGGCATCAATTTCGATGCAGACGGTCACAACTTGGTTTCTACATCCCGGCTTTGGTGGTTTGAATGTCATATAGTAGGTTTTGACTAACCTAACATTTGGATATTACATCACGTTAAGTACTATTTTTATTTCAAGACTATTTAGTCGCTCGTACATGGTAGGAATTGAAACGTTAGGTAATTATTATTATACGAGGGTAGTTCAATAAGTCCTTAGAATGAACAACAAATGGCGCGCGAATCGCTCCAAATCATCTGTTTTCAGTCAGCACCACTCCCGACTAGATATATG
>NC_046660.1:119973176-119975465 GCF_010883055.1 Belonocnema kinseyi | reverse complement strand
CACCGTATTCACCAGATTTAGCCCCCAGTGACTTTTTCTTATTTCCAAACTTGAAAAAATGGCTCGGTGGACAGAGATTTCCAGACAACGAAGACGTCATTTACCCAAAAAAAATTGTTTTTATACTTCATTCTAAGGACTTATTGAACTACCCTCGTAACTTACCTGCTTATTAACATCTGTTTCACTCAAATAACGACCGGCAAAATGATCTTGACAGGTGACTTACAGTTTGTAGACGACACTTCACGTTGCTCCTGTGTGGCTCAAAATTGTTGCTACGCCGCATGTAGGTGCAACAGAAGCTGTGCGGGGTGCGCGGGTTCTGCGGCTGTTACTCAGACGAGCACCCAGGCGTGAAGAAACCAAAGCGGATCGGTCTATAATGAGTTAGTTCTTACCCACCGTCAGCCCCAAAATCGGCCCCATAGAACAGTTTAACTATATTCCGATTTTTCTTTCATTTTCTGTGACTACACTATTATATACGTGCATTAGATATAAGGTAAATATGCATTTGCTAATATATGCTTAATATTTTTTATTTAATAATAAAATATTCCATTTTTAAAGGGTGAATGTTGAAAATGTAAAAAATTCCAAGAATATGCAATCTTATTGATTTATTTTGAAATATCACTTATTTATTGGTTACAATTATTTTTCCTAAAAACTGTATACAATTATCAATAACAATTTGAAGGTTTTTTTAAACATTTAATTTTTTCTACATACACTGAAAGATAATCTTTTGTATGTTTTTATAATATCTAAATAGAATATTTTCCGTATTTCGCTATTATGTGTTGATAGAATTCAATTTTGTTGTTTATATGCTATTCACGATGTTCCAGGTTTAAGGCTGAAATGGTAATATAATATTATGGGGGAGTGTCGTACAGGTTAGAACAGCGCGTTTTCCCCATTTATTTGCACTGATACCACCTGTTATTATTGGCATATATTAATATCAATAGTAGCTCACTTTTCATGGTAACTCGAGGAGATGGTGCATGCTTGTTGCGGCTGCACCAAACAGTATGTTTACAATGAGTAGAAAAATTATCGTGTTGTCATTATTCAACCCCCATTAACTGAATATTTTCTATCGAATTTGCAAGGTAAAGGAGTTCAACATGTTATGAATTAAATGAATTCTTATGTTTGATGAGAATGTTGCGTCCCAGGTGCGAATTTAGGTCGGCACCCAGAGCAGGTGCGTTGGTCCAAAGTCGGACCGACTTTGGCCCGCCTTTGGATCAACCATCAGGGCATCTATGGGAAATCTTTCGTTAACGAGTAAATCCAACTACTGGCCCAACTTTGGGCCAAAATCGACCCAAAGATCGGCATGAAGGGATTGACAAAGTTCTGAAGAAGTTAGGCCGACTATTGGCCTAACAATGGTCCAAACATGGATCAACCATCAGGGAAACTATTAGACATCTTTCGTTAATGAGTAACGCCGACTACCGTCCCAGAGATCGGCATGAAGGGATATAGAAAGTTATGAAGAAGTTAGGCTCACTGTTGGTCCAACAATGGTCCAAACATGGACCAACCATCGGGGCAACTGTGGGACATCTTTTGTTAAACGAGTAACACCAACTATCGGCCCAACTCTGGGCCAAAGTTGGCCCAGAGATCGGCATAAAGGGATTTAAAAATTCTTTTTAATGAAAAGAGAAAAAAATGTGTAAATGAATTTCGAAATATTTTAAAGTAATTTCAAAGAAGTTTAAAATATTTAAGAAGAATTAAAAGAAGCAAAAGAATTTTCAAGAGATTTTAGAGACTTTAAAATACTTTTTGAGTCCAAGAGATTTTGAGTGATTTTAAGGGATTTTGTGCCATTTCAATGGATTTAATATGGTTTAAAAAGTGAGTAGAGGAATTTAAAATTTTAGAAAGCATTTTAAATGATTTAAAAAAAATCAAAAGAGCTTAAGGATTTTCATGTAATTTCAAAATATTTTAAAGTATTTAAACAGACTTTCAGGGATTTTAAGGGATTTAACCGGAGTTATTTGATTTGGAAAAGTTTTAAATTTATTAACGAATTTTAAAAGATTACAAAATATTTAAAATAATTCAAGATATTTTTAAAGAATTTAAGAGATTTTGAGTAATTTTGAAGATTTTTTAAGGAATTTCGGTAGAATTTAAATGACTTTTAAGAATTTAAAGAAATTTTAAAATATAAATAACGTTCTTGAATTCTTTAAAGTCTGTTAAATATCTTGAAATCTTCGAAAATTTGGAGAAATCCTTTGAATTATAATGAATTTC
>NC_046660.1:119960755-119973076 GCF_010883055.1 Belonocnema kinseyi | reverse complement strand
TGCATTTTCGGCTTACATACGAACTCACAGTGGTAATCATGCACTTTCTGTTTTGCGGCTCCCAAACGGTAGGTATGGTGGGGGTAAATTTCATCCACGATCAGGCACCTGGCGGGGGACGATTCCCCTCGTGCGGCATCGTTGCGGCGTTTCAGGCCTGTGAGCTCTGCACACAGCCACTGTCAATTTACCACCATTCCACCTCACTTGCTCAAGCTGACCACACGTATCCACCGCCACGATACACAATACATGAGGGCAGCCATATTGTATCGACCGGCGTTTCACATACCGGAACGCTGGCGCGACTCATATTCATGAGTCCCAAAACTATAGGTGCACAGGGCAGCACGTACTGGACTGTGATTTTGGTGGCAAATGAGGGAAACTGGCGAAGGCTGTGGAGAAGAGAGCTCAGTTTTGTGCCGGCCATCGACGAGTTCTCATTTTGTGGAGAAACGACGTCAACTAGACAAAAGGAACGAGTCCATTTTTAATTTCCAACGCAGTGAATAAAAGAAAGACCAATTTTGAGTAATTGTAAGAGTAGAGTTATATAAAGGACTGTCGGTAGAGTTTATTGTAAGTTTATTCGTGTACTTTTGGAAGAAAATACGTAACATGAAAACCCTTCTCTAAATAATTACAAGGCTGTGTGTGTTCTTTGGAAGAATTAATTAAATATGAAAGACTTTCATTGAAAATGTTAGAATGTAAGCTTATTTAGTGTTTTCTTTGTGTCATTGTGGTTGAGGATACAACCTTCGCTCATGAAAAGTTAATGGCGTCATGTCAGCGTGAGCCTCCCTGTGAGAGGATTTCTTGTTTTCTCCTTCGAAGCCATGACGGATTGAAAAATGATAGAATTTTTAACCTGTAGAAAAGCGGATACTGCTGAAACTAAGAAGGAAGTTAAATCTGTTTAAAAATTCACTTTAAACTGGAAGCTGATTTAAATTCGCTTGTCGAAGAGTCATAGATGCTGAAAGCTAAATGTGACAAGCTGAAAAGGAGTGATTCTGATCTAACTGCAGAGGTATCCACCCTGAGGAGTGAAATGTCTTTTCTGCAAAGAAGTGTTTATGCCAATAACTTTATTGTGCATAAACTTCCTGATAACACATTAAACAATGAAGACCTTCCAACCTGTCTTATTCGCACTTTCTCAGAGGTGGATATGTCGATCTCGGCTAAGAATATTACAGATGCCTTTCGGTTGGAACAGGGTCAGGGTGATCGCCCTGTTTTGGTTAAGATGTACTCCCGGTTTGTCTGAGATATTAAATATAGAAAAGCGAGAACAGCTTTCAGAATCTGGAGCTACGGCTGAAAAATATTTGTTTCATAGACAGAGTACCTGATCTCCCATCCACAATCAAGAAAGCTACCGGAAAATGTATGAATAGCGCAAGTCGACTCTGTGGATTCTTTTTTTTGTACGAGGATGGGAAATCTTCAAGAAAACACCCAGCTACCCACTGGGCACACAAGTTCTAAACTTGTCCTATATACGTCTTTTGGCGGACGTCTTAAGGACGTCCTGAGGACCTTTTAAAGACATGAAAAGATCCAAAGGATATCTTAAAGACGTCAAATCATATGAGGTATATTCTAAGGACGTCTTTAGGACGTCCCGGTGCCCACTGGTTAAAGGCTGGGTAGTGTCGAATTTTTATCACCTAAAATCCTTTCACTTTTCTACCTACCTAAGTCTCCGGAAAACACTTTCGCATTGCTTCAGAGACTTAGGTCACGGGCCAATGTACCATGGTGACGCTCTCCATCAAGGATGTTCTTCGTTTTTCGAATCTACTTACTCACCCATTTCCGGTATTCGGTGTTAGGTATTCAGTCTCATTTGTTTCAAGCCCAACTTCAGTCTATCTTCTTGAACGTCGAGGGCGGATGCCGTGGTGCCCGGTTTTGGGAGACTGACGCCTTGCACTCCTCTTGACTACACCGTCAGCAATTTATGCTTCTATCTGCTCCTTTATATTTTCGAGCAATATGGCCAAACTCGTGGTAGCGGTAGCACCGGGTTTCAGCCGGTAATGCTTTACCTGACAACTTACCTATCACACCTTCAGTCTGGCCACTTTCTCCAACCTAGCAGCATGGCGTCTTCATCGTCCATCTCTACAAAAACTTAAATGCACCCCCTGATACTTCTTTTTGTGAGGCTTATCTTTGGGAAACTACCAATGTGCTCCCCAGCTAAATCCCCTAGTGCTTTCTGCACATCCTCCACCTCGGTTGCTTCAACCAGGTCACGAATTAATAATTGGGCCTTTGGGATTAGGGGGCTAACACCACCTTTTTCTCTCAACACACCCTCCAATGCGTTGCCACAGCTGTCTCTCTTCTGCGGTTTAGCTCTTACTTCGACGAGAATTTCCCCTGCCTTGGTCTGTCGAATGTTCTTGACGTCAACAACAAGTTTCTCGGGCTTGATAGAAAGTTAAATTTTCGTTAAAAACTATTAATTTCAACAACAAAGCACGATAAATCTTCAAACAAATAAACTAAATTTTCAACAAACCAGTTCGACTTTCCACCAAACAGTTTAATTTTTAACACCAAAAAATAAATTCTCGACACGAAAATGTAATAGTTAACATTTCGACCAAAATACGAATATTAAAAAAAAAATAAAACAGATCAATTCTCAACGGAAACATATTATTAATTTTTAACCAAACAGTTGTATTTTAAAAAAAAATATATAACATTTTTATCAAGAGTGGTTCTTCATAAAATAGATCAATTTTCAGCCAAAAACATAAATTGATCATGAAGAGAGTACATTTTCTGCCAAACAATACAATTTTTTACAAGCTGAATATATAATAATAAAAATATATAACTTTTCAACACAGCAGTTAAATTTTAAGTAAAATAACGTGGAAAATTAAACTTATTTCCTTTTAAATTCCTAACCTTACTATTATTTGAAATCAGGAAAATGCTATATCTACTGTTTGGTGTATTGCAAAAATGAAGGAAGGAACAAAGTGAGAAACTTTTTAAAATACGTACAATTATTTTTATTACCTTGTAATACATTCACAGTAAATCCCACACATATTTGATCTGAAGTCGGTCGGAAGCGTGGCAAACAACTGAAAACGACAATTACACAGGCACACACAAAAAGTCAAAGTCCACGGAGGCGACCTTTGGGGTTCTATGTTTTTGGGTCGCTGAATCCGAATCGTTTATCGGTGTTTTCAGATCAGGTCGCTTTCAAGGTCATTTGAAGGTCAAATGAAGAAAATATTGCTGAAAAATCTGAAAAAATACAGACATAGGGTTTTTAGCATGCTGAATCCGAATCCGGTGTCTGTTGACCTTTATTAGTTCAAGATCAAGGTCATTTGAAGGTTAAACCAACAAAATAACCTCAAAAAAATTTGTAAAAATTTATATATAAGTTTTAAGAGTCGTAGAATCTAAATCCTAGGTCATTTTGACCATATCTAGTATTTTCAAGGTCATTGAAATATGAAAATAACAACCCATATATCGAGTTTGATAGACATTCATCAATTCATGTACAAGCTCATAATAAGATCAAAAAATTAACAATCCCACATAAACAATTACGATAGACATATTTTTTTGTATCAACTTGTGTTCATGTTTTTCGCTCATACCGTACTCTCTTACTATCAAATGATCGATGTAACGGTTTTTTTCGCTTCTTGCCTATAGTTTTACACTCTCTTTTCAGTGACCAGCAGTAATCAGCCATCATAGCGTCATCCCGTCTGCCTTGGTAGCGCTTTTCCATTTCTTTTATGTCTTGATGGAAGCGCTCTCCTTGCTCTTCACTGTAATCGCCACAATTCTCTGGGAATCGATCCAGGTGATTATGCAGGAAGTGCAATTTTTATGACATCAGGCACCCCATTTTTCCAAAGTTCTTAATAATTTCGGCTACTATAACTTTATAATTTTCACTTCTTTTATTTCCTAAAAAGTTTTTCACAACTTCCTTAAAACTGAGCCATGCATCCCTTTGAATTTTTGTCATTGTCGTTGGAAATTTATCATCTTGTAAAAGTCTCCTTATTTCTGGACCATCAAAAATCCCTTCTTTCAACTTGGCATCAGATTTATATTGAAACTTCTTTTCCAAGTATTTAAAACATCGACTATTTGCATCTAGGCTTTCACAAATTGCTTCATGGTTCCAAATTTAATATGTAATGGAGGAATCAATACTTTTTTTGGATCAACCAGGGCCGATTCAATGATATTTCCTTTTCCTGTTTCAAGTGATTTCCTTTCAGCCCACTTATGATTCGTGTAATGTTTTTTGCGATCTCTACTATCCCAAAGGCACAAGAAACACGGATTCTTTGTAAATCCAGACTGCTGTCCTAGCAACATACTTGAAATTTTCAAATCCCCACATATAAGCCAATTATATGTTTTGTATTCAATGGTCTCTAGAAGTTTTTTAAGACTAGTGAAGGATTCTTTCATACTTCTTTTTGATGAGTCAATAAACAGTCTCTAATCATCAACTTTATAAGTATTTGGCTTATGTTCTTCCATCAGTCCTTTAACATTTGAACAGTACACTAATTTTTCTTCATCAAAGACTCTTTCTTCGAAATACTCCTTAAAACTCTCATTTCTTTTTCTATAAAACTTTACTTTCGTACCTTTTTCTAATAAATTTTTACTTTTTAAAACTGAAGCTAAATGTTCCGCAGCATCTTTAGGTAGTCCTAAATCTCTTACGGGATCATTAAGTTCGGACTGTGTACATTTTTTAGCAATTCTATTTCTTACTCCACCTGGTTTATAAACTTCATAAGAGCTTTCACTGCTATCGCTTTCATATTCATCTTGATTCTCATCATAGGTCTTAGTGCTTTTGTCATCATCATCTTTAGATTCAATTGATGAATTTTCTATACCATCAACATCAACCTCATCAATCGTTTAAGTTCTCTCAACGGCTTTTTTACTGATCCTACCTGGGCGTATTTAAAATTATGTAAATTTTTTTATTATACCCACGGATATTGATTTTACAGAAATAACAATCATCTTCGTTGGATGGCTCATTCCATTCTGTGGGTTCAATAAAGATCAATTTAGAATCGTCTTTAGTTTTTTTCCAAATGGAAAGCATTTTGCGGCAGTTATTGCAAATACTATCAGGATCTCTGAATGAATCAATCTCCCGCAACTATATCTGAATTAAAGCATTCTTTGTATATATTCCGAAAATTTTCGTTGAACGATCGTCGATCGTTTTTGTTCGGAATAAATGTTCCAGAAATGAAGCAAAACGCGTTAACATCTTTCGGGCACACGTGTTTAGAAGATGAGGTTGAAGGTTTGTTTAAATTTTCCATATTTTTATATATAAACCCGCTCGACAGGGATCCTGGTCCGATTGCAGGTGAGTCCGCCGTCCTGGAGGTGATAACCCTTTTACCTCTCCAGAAATAAGTAAAAGGGCTTTTCGTCTTTAACGAGGACAATGTCAACTCATCGATGAACACGCTACGGAATCATCCTCACACCCTGTCGACCCCCTGTAAGGCAGTGCACTTCCACTGGCTTCGGTACCCCGACTAGCGTATGAGCGAATCATTCTACACATCCCCTTACGGGGCAGTTGTCATCGTGACACGACTAGTCGAGAAAATAGGTTAAAAAGAATCGATTACATACATCGAAACATCTAGACTTCCGCACATCCACACATCCATGCATCCGCAAATCCACACATACACACACGCAAACATTCACTCATAACCGCAAATACATGTGGACATTTATAAAAAATGTATTTTTTACCAGCTAATGTTGATAAAGATAAATTAGTATTTCCAGTTTCTATATAGACGAAAAGCTAAAGATGATTCTAAATTAATTTTTTAAAACATTTTTTCAACAGTACCTCATTAATTTGACCTTTAAATGACCTTGAACTTGAACTCATGAAGGTCGACCGACACCGGATTCGGATTCAGCATGCTCAAAAACCTATATTTGAATTTTTTTTAGATTTTTGAGCCTTTTTTCCGAATTCGACCTTTAAATGACCTCAGATGACCTTCAGATAACCAGATAGGATTAAATTGACCCTTTATTTGTATTCAGCAACCCTCAAAACCTATATAAAAATTTTTACAATTTTTTTGAGGTTATTTTGTTGGTTTGACCTTCAAATGACCTTGATTTTGAACTAATGAAGGTCAACCGACACCGGATTCGGATTTCGCGTGCTAAAAAACCTATGTCTGAATTTTTTCAGATTTTTCAGCAATATTTTCTTCATTTGACCTTCAAATGACCTTGAAAGCGATCTGATATGAAAAACCGACAAACGATTCGGAATCAGCGACCCAAAAACCATAGAACCCCAAAGGTCGCCTCCGTGGATTTTGACTTTTTTTTGTGTGCCTGTGTTATCCGAGGATCAATCATTTTTATCGAAAGTCGGACAATGAGAAGGTAATGAAAGAAATATAATGTATTTTAAAGAGATCCTCAATTTTTCAAAATTCCTTCATTTTCATAATACATCGACCAATAGATATAACATTTTTTTGATTTCAATTCAATTTATAGTTATTGATCTAAGATGAATCTGGCCAAGTTCACCTTTTTCTTTGAGAATTCCAGTATTTTGGTTGAAATGTTAAGTATTACATTTTTGCGTGGAGAATTTATTTTTTGTTGTTAAAAATTAAACTGTTTGGTGGAAAGTCGAACTCGTTTTTTGGAAATTTAATTTATTTTATTGAAGATTCATCATGCTAGTTGAAAATTCCTTTAATTTTTTTTTTAATAGAAATATTTTATTACAAATTCTCACATTTTTAGAACTGGTTCGTAAAAAATGTAATTTATTTCGTTAAAGATGTATCATCTTCGTTAAAAATTCATCTTGTTTGAAAATGATTGGTTTTATTTATTTATCCTTATGACTTTCTCTCGATAAAAAGAACGTTCGTGTTTCAAAGCCTTACAAGATTATCGCAACAACTGTTTGAACTTTTTTGAAGCATCGAAGTTATTCGAAGTTAATAAACCCTTAATCAGTACTTTTTAATTGAATACTCATTATTCAGATTGAGATAGTAGATGTCAAGTTTTCGGCGAAGGGTACACTTTTGTATATAGTTCAATGTTTCCATAATTACTGCAAATATTAACCGATTTTCATGAATCTTTTTCTTAATTTCTTCAAATTATGCCAATAAAATAATTCTGCTAATCAAAACTGAATCAAACCATAATTTACTAATTTCAGTTTTTTAACTGGTCTGCATCTCATAAGAATGAAAGGGTCATGATTTATGAGCAATTCACTGCGCTTCAGGGAGTCTGCCTCGTGAGTTTTACGAGGGACGATGAAGAGTGCCTCGAGTTACGACTGAGTGTCACTGTAACTTTCTCTATTGTTCTCTCCAATCTTATTATTAAACAAAATATAAGCATTGTATCCCAAAAACGGCATCGTGGCCGCCGAGGTATCAATATTTAGATGACTTATGCAAGAAATCAGACAAACATATTCAAAATTGCGGCGAAAATCTTACATTATTTGTTGCAATTCTAATAAATCCTCTTAAGATGCTCGCATATGTCTATCCAGGGGCGGGCTTGAAAATAAGAGCCTCGCCGCGAGTCCTACTCTTTTTTTCTTCTTCCATCGCCGTTCGGCTTGGCGGTTTAAGCAACTTTTCTGGAAGTAGCAAGTTCCTCTTTCTTTTTTTTTTCTTCTTTTTTCTCCGCTGCATTTGGCTTTAAACCTCAGCGAAGCCGCCTAGCTCTTTCGTTTGAGTTTGCTTCTGGTAATAACCTCCGGATGCTTTCTCCTAAAGCTTCGGAGCCTCACCTTGGATTGGTTTCTCCGATAGAAGCCTCGCGTATTTCACTTTGACGTTCTCAAGCTGCTGACGGAGGTCCTCGTTCTCACGTAGCAACTTCTCGTCGGCTGCGGATCTAGAGCATCCGCCAACCTATCTGACCCAGATAGCAATGTCCTTGAAGCGTATTAGGTCCACCTCATACCTCAATTTACTGCTGATTTCACATATTTCTGTTTTTGGTTTATATACAGTTCGCAGGAGTTTCTCTATTTTAGTGACTTCTTCAGTCACTCGCTTAATGAAGTCAACGCACTCTACATCGACCACCGGGGTTCGCACCCGATCGTAATCGACGGTGAGATCTTTCCTCAGTCGGGGTATTTTGTTTTTATCAACACCAACCATGTTTGGTTTGATTTCGGGGTTCCTTTCCCTAGATTTTCCTCTTAGTCCCTCTCATCTTCGTTCTTTGCCTGTCCGACTTGAAAGGCCCTAACAGTAGCTACGCTACCGCCAGCACAGTGGCTGAAGTCATCAGAGGAGAGATGAAGCCCTACTGCGACGACAACGTGGGAACGCCCTTAGGTAGGGTCGACTCTATGGATTGTCATTTTAAAGGTAAAGAGTCATACTTTGAGGTCATTGCAGGCATAAACTGAGAAGATGTTGGTCTTGCCTGGTGTTTCTTGTACTAATAAGGATGTGAAGGTGTTTTACGAGAATCTCATACCTGCAATTTCTGTAGTAGCGAATAATTTAGACATGGTTTCCAAGCTTTTTTGGCGAGTACTAGGAAAAAAACCTTGGCTCGATGGAGAAAGTGATATGATGCGTCGTAAATTAAAAGAGTCATTAAAAAAATGTAAGTTAATCCAATTTTCAGATCTAGATGTTCGTAAGCATAGGAAAATAAATAAAATTTACCTTGAGCTTCAAATTTTAAAAAGAAAGAATTTTGAGTGCAGTCTGTTGAATATTCTTGCATCTTGCAATAACGCTAAAGCGTTTGGGAAGCAGTGAATAGTTTTAGAATAAAGTCTTCTCTAGTTAGTGGAATAAGTTTCGAACGTTGGCAGGCTTTTGCGGATTCATTGTATACTGAACAAAATTGTGTTAGTGTTAAGTGGTCTATAAATTCACATCCTTAACTGGATTATAATATCTCAGAACAGGAAGTAAAAGAGAGCCTATTGTTATGTAAGATTAAAATGGCACCCGGTGAGGATGGCATCCCTAATAAATTATATAAATACCTGCCACAAAAGTGGGTTCCTTATCTGGTCAACCTTTTCAACAGAATTTACAAATCAGAAAAAGTTCCTTTTGACTGGTCTAACATCCAAACCTTCATGCGTTTTAAAACAATTAAAAGACATGATCCTCATAAGTACATAGAAATTGCTTTGATAAATTCCATCAAAAAAATTTCGAACCGAATTTTGTTATCCAAGCTGACTAGATGGGCTGAAGTAGAAAACTGCCTCCTGGAGAATCAGGCGGGTTTCAGGTAGGTTTTTCATTCAGTTTATCACTCGCTCCTTTGACAAAAATTGCTCTGGAAGAAAGTGAGTACAAAAATTTTAAGAATTATCAAAAGTTTATATGATAACGCTTCCGTGTTTGTTAGGTGATTGTTAACCTGATTGAGGAATATTGTGGAGTAAATTTTTTTTCAAGTAAATGAATCTAAATCAAAATTTTTAGTATTTCAAAGAGATCACACGCGAAGTCACAATTTCTTTTTCGCTCAGGTTCAGCTTAAAGTAATTGAGAAGTATCTCTACTTAGTTTCTATTTTCTCAAGTTTGGGTCTTTTCCTTATATAGGCTACCAAAAAAATGAATTCAGAAAATGTTTCTATGGGTGCCCAGGCCGTAGACAGGGGGGATTAAGGCAGTGACCCCCCTCCCTTAAAAATGTTTCCTTCTGTGTACCCTCCCCCGAAACATTTTTCTGGCTACGGCCTCCATGGGTGCTATTATAAGAATTCTTTATTCTGCGAAGTCTGATGCTTGGTGCACTAAGGTCACGCTTTTTCGGAGTCTCACACTCAGTGTATTGTATAATGCTATTACAGTCTGAGGTTTAAGATATACCGAAATGATCCAAAAGCTTCAAACGAAGTTTTGGAAGAGGGTCTTAAACCTTCCGTCTTATACACCAAATTATGCTCTGCGACTCGAAACTATGAGACTGAAATTGGCTCATGATATTTTTAAGATAGGTCTAAGTTGGCTGGAGAGGATGTTGAAACTAAAGGACCAAAGATATCTCGCACGCCGCTTAAAGAAATTAAACTCCTTAGCAGCTTAGATTATCGTAGAGTACTAGGATCTGGCAGTCTACAGGTGTTTCCACACTTGTCCTTAGTACCAGGAATTTAACCTCATCTTACTTTCCGTCTCTCTTTTTATGTCGCAAGCACAATTTGCTCAGCTCAGGCTCCTGGGTTCAACTAGAGATTACATTTGTAACTGGGTCTTAGGGCTAAAAATGTCACTGTATGCGTTACAATATTGATCTAATGCTCAGCTTACAATTGGAATTGACGGTCTTTCTGCATGTTTATGTAATGGTCAAAGACATTGAAACAAATTGTTTTCTAAAAATTTTCTAACAAAAAAATGTACTTTTCACACTCAATATTTTATTATGTCTCGTTACCAGCGAAAAAGTGGATGGCGTATCACTGACTTTGAGGATTTGTAATCATACATGCTTATATAAAAACCCAATTGAAAAAATAAATATTTACTAAAAGGTTTACTGTGGCGTTTAAAAATTATTTTTTACACTTATTTTTCATGTTTTAAGAGGTGTCTCAACCTATACAACACAATGTTTTGGCTAATTAAAAAACATTGAGGAAATCAGCTGTAAAATTTTGTTTATATTATATAATACAATATATAATATTAACCCTACGTGGACCCCAGGTACTCTATTTTGCTGCTATAATAGCGCCTCCTTGCATCTAGGTCAGTGGTCGGCACGCTCTGGCCCAGGGCAGAGTACCCTGCCCTGGCTGCCCTACGACCTACTTTCAGGGCAGTACCTGTGAGATTGGCCAGACCATCCCTTTCCTCAGGGATCCTTTTTTAGAAAATGGAAAAAAATATGAGATTAAAAAAATCGTAACTTTGCAATCAGTGACTTGAAAGTAATATATTTGGAATCTCCGTCTTTTTCCGATTAAAAAGACATGTAATTTGTCTATGAAGGTTGAAAGTTTAAGAAGTATTTAGTATTACATTGACTATAAATCTGATGTTTCTCGATATTAAACTCTTTCAAATTTTTTACTTTTCTAGGCAAGTAATATATCATTGGAATCGGAAAAATTTGTAGATGCTGATAATGCTATTTTCAAATCGTAAGTTGAAAAATTTTAAAATTTCAAATTTCCGTACTTTGGCATGCCTGTGGACAAAAGACCCTTGCTGGAGTAAGTTCACTCACACTAAGGTACATGGATAGACCGAAAAGTAGTAGAAAAAATTAAGTCGGGTGGACCCTGACCATACCTGAAAATTAAGCAAAAAGTTTGCCGACCACTGATCTAGGTGCTGCGGCCTCTAGTATCTTCCCACTCATTACTGCTCGAGACGTCGGTGATTGGAAGTAGCTTATTTTTTTCTTGATAATGCAAGTAGCCTTGCGAAGTTGATTTCTCAAGACTGAATTCTCGATAAATGTTTACCGATTGCAATATTGTGCATGTGAGTGACTTAAAATTAAGTGGCCTTACAGTCGATAGAGCTGCAGATTGGTTATATCATTTTTTGAAGCTGCAACGATGCGATTTAGTGGCTTTTAGTTGATAAGACGCTCGGATTTCATCTCAGATGCCTTGGGTTCGATCCCTGAGTCGGTACCTCTGAAAATTCTCTTATGTACATTTACTGAGGTTTTGGTGGTTCGGAGCCCACATTAGGCTGTAGGTTCCTCCATCGTGTGATTGACTGCAACCCAGCCCGTCAATGATGGGGTAAAGAACCAGGCTTTGTCCAATATGCCGGGGTAGACTGCTCTCATCAGATCACTTGATTGCATTATAAAAATGCGTCCGTGACAAATGATATATACTGGGACACGCCCGTGCAAAATAATCAAATAAAATTCTAACACTAAAACCAAGAAATGCTTTCAACATGTTGGACACGCCGGCCCAAACTCTCGACAAAAATTAATTTTAAAAAAGTTTCTTTTTAAATTATTACTATATAATCTTCATTCTTTATCATTATATTAAATATATAATTCGCACACACGGTTATTTACACTTATAATCTCACGCTTTAACGCGATAAAAAATCTTAATCGCCCAGTATTCAAACGCTACCTCAGTGTCTCCAGAACGTGGGATTTTTCGGCCCCCACCACTCTCCCATCTGGGAGCGTCGCATTCAAACGCAGCGTGTCGATGAGTCGGCTCTGCTACATATTGCGTAGGCCAGCCTCCTGTACAGCCGAAAAT
>NC_046660.1:119930677-119960745 GCF_010883055.1 Belonocnema kinseyi | reverse complement strand
ACGATTAGTTTTCGGTGGCTAACTGGATATTTGGAGGAGTTTTTAAGTAAACCGAATTTCGCAGAGTGTCAAGAGAATGAAAGTTGAGGCAATTTTGCTATGTTCTATCATTTTAGAAAAAAAATAAGAAAATTACTTCTTATCAAGCCTTTTTGCGCAATTTTGTTGCACATTTTTTAAAAATTTCTTTTGCTTTAAAAAATGTGCTTTGAAATTTGCGTAAGTTTAAGAGATATTCAGGAATTTTTGAATGATTAGAAAATAATTTGAATTTGTAAAGATTTTTTAAAGAATTTTTTAAGTTTTCACGAAAATTAAAAAATTATTTTAGGTTTCTACTTTATGAGAGCATTAAAAAAGGTTTTTAAACATGTAAAAAGATTCCGTAAAATTTAAAAGAAGAGTGTAGAAAATTTTAAAGCAAAATGTTTTAATTTGGTAAGATTATAATAAATAGATCAAAGTGGAGTAATTGCAAAAAATATTAAGAAGAATCGTAGAGATTGAAATCGAATTTTAAACTTCAATTCGGTTAGAAACTTAGATTTTTAAAAAATTCAAAAATAAACTTTAGAAACTTTAAAGGAATTCCGAAATATTTCAAGGAGGTAAAACTATTTTTCTTAAAATTTCTGGAAAAAATTTAAAAGATTATGAGTCAATTTTTTCACATCTTGAATTAAGGAACATAATTCTTATTAGGCCTTCTTGTGCAATTTTGTTACACAATATTTAAATTATATGTTGGTTTAAAATCTACTTTCAAATTTGAGTAAGTTTAAGAGATATTCAGAATTTTTGAAAGGATTAAAATATAAATAAAACTTGTAAAGATTTTTCAAGAATCTTGTAAGTTTTCACGAAAATGAAAAAAATATTTTAGTTTCCTAGAAATAATTAAAATAATTTTTTATTCCAAGAATTTTGTTAGTTTTTACAAAATGAAAAAATATTTTAGTTTCCTAGAAATAATTAAAACAATTTTTTATTTCGAAAAATTAATTTTAGGAGATTATTTTAAAGCATTTCAAACCATTCAAAAAGACGTCAAAACTGTAAAAGTATCTGAAAAGTTTTAAAGGCAATTTTTTTTAAATTTTGCAAAATAAAAAAAGATCAGGAAAAATTTGAATAATTTTTAAAAATTAGAAGACCTGACAAGATTAGAAAAAAAGAATTATTTTCCTAATTATCGTGTAAAAATTTTTAATGATTTTTTATTTTGAAAAATGTGCTTTAAAAGAAAATTAAAGAAGATTTTGAAAAAAATTCCTTTCAGCATATTTCTTCTCAAGCAGAATCCCCGCTTTTAATCGCAAGAGGTTCAATTATTTCTAATTAGAATAAGTAATTACATCAATTTTGCAAATTCAAAAAAGATAACTTGAAATAAGTTGAATGAGATTTAAAACAGTTTATTTTAATTACATAAAAAATTTGTTGAATTATTTCTCTAAATTTGGAAACATTAAAAATTTTAGTATTTAAATATACTTAACGTTTAAGATTTTATATTAAATTTTGATGAGATATAATAGCTATGTATATAAAATAAAAAAATAATAATAAAAATCGATAAACGAAGGACTTTCAGATAATGAAAGATAATAAAAGAAACTCCTCGGGGAAAAATGTAAATAATTGCTTTGGAATGAATCTGGAAAACTTTAAAGGCATTTTTTTTTTAATTTGCAGAATTACAAAAAAAAAATCAGGGAAAATTTGAATTATTTTTCAAGATTAGAGATTGGAAGGTCTGAAAAGATTAGAAAAACAGATTTATTTTACTAATCATCGTGTGAAAGTTTTTAATAATTTTTCATTTAAAATATTATACTTTAAAAAAATTCAAGCGGATTTTTAAACACATCAATCGTATTCCTAAATTTTAAAAGAAGAGTGTAGAACATTTTAAAGCAAAATGTTTCAATTTGATAAGATTAAAAAGTTTAACAAAAGTAAATAATAAAGTGAATTCAGGAAGTATTTAGTAGATTTGATGAGATTAAAAAAAATGTAAACTTTAGAAGTGTTTTAGAAACGCAAGATAAAACTTAGGAACTTTAAAGAATCTCGAAAGGTTTCAGGAGAATATACATAGTTTCTTAAAATACTGAAATTCGAGCGAGTTACCAATATCTTGAAGATTTCAAAACGCTTTAAATAGATAAGAAATTTTCCTAATATTTTTTTAAATCCAATAAAATGAAAATAAAATGTCTTTAAAATCTCATAGGATCTTTTATGACATATCTGATATATTCGAAAATCTTTCTTTAATTTTCTTAAGAATCTTATAATAATTATTTACATATAAATTTATAAACAAACTGATAATACTTATTTCATTGTATATGAAATCTTTACAACATTTTTAATGCCTTAAAATACTTATCTCAAAATTTAGCTTTTACAATTTTATTTTAATTGTAAAATAATTGTAATTGAAAATTAATTGTAAATAATTGTAAAATAAATCCAACAAAATTTATTTTATGAAGAAATATTTCATGATTATAAAAAGAGAAAAAAAATTGTAAAGGTAAGTCTTTGTAGCATTTTAATAACTAATAAACATATTTTTAGATTATTTTTCCTTGATTCTGGCCGAGGGTCAAACATGGTACAAAAAACCGTCGTGAAATTTCAAATAAAAACTGTACTCTCTATACATTCCTTTTTTTAATTAAAAATAATAATACGTTTGTCAACATTGCCAAAATTTATTTAAATATGATACAAATTGATTCTTATTTTAAAAATTCTTGTAAATATTTGGTGTTTTTCAAGTTTTACGATATTTGTGCACCATGTTTGACCTTAGGGAATATATTTCAGAAATAAAATTATAAAAATATATCCATTACTTAGTAAAATACTGTGAATAATCCTCTTTCAAATTATAGTTGAAGTTGAAGAAATAGTTATTTCTCTTATCGTTTTTCGGCATATGACTTTTCACTAAACGTAAAGCAGATCAAAATACACTTTAAAAATAAAAATAAGAAAGTTCAGAAATCTATGCAGTTTTCTGTTCAGAAAATCCCACACAGTGTTTGAATAAAATTTTCTTAAAATCCTCAAAATTGTGATTATACCCTAAAATAGCACGAAAAGTCATGTATCAAAAATGAACCTAGAGGAATTAAAATTTTTTTATTTTCTTGGGTTTAAAAAAATATTTAAAAAATTCGAGTCTTTTTAAAAGATGTTTAGGACATTTAGAATTTTGGAAGATATCAACGAATATTTGAGAAATTTTCAGGAATTTTTTTAAGTTTTTAAATATTTCTAATACGTTTAAAACAAAATAAATTCCAACAAAATATTTTTAACTTAATACATTTTTCTCAAAATTTTCAAAAAGCATTCAAGATGTAAAAAACTTTACTGATATAATCTTCTAAATTTCCCACAGGAATTTTAAGAAAAATAATTTTATGTCCTTGAAATCTTTCGGAATTCCCTTAAAGCTTCTGAAGTTTATTTTTTTGAAATCTTTGAAAATCTACATTTCTAAAAAGCTTAAGTTTAGAATTAGATTTGAATCTCTTCCATTCTTAAAACATTTTTTTAAAAGTATATAGCAAAAGTATATGGCAAAATTACGAAATAATTTTTTAAAATGTGATCTTTTTTTAAATTTTCTCTCAGAATTTGAGAATTCATTCCATTTTTGGTTAAAAAATAATTTTTTAAATTAAAAATCCAATTATATGTTTAAAAATTGAACTATTCTGTTGTAAATTCGATTGTGTGTAGTTTTTTTTGTTTAAAATAGTTTTCAGTTGAAAAATCATTTCTTGCATCGAAAAATAAATTATTTTTAAATTAAATTTAAAGAAAAAAAACAATTTTGGTTGATAATTTAACTATTTGGTTGAAAATTCGATTTTTTCGTTGTTGAAAAAACATTTTCTTATACTAAAACTTTAGCTGTATCATTTCCGGTTGAATTTGTTTTGGTACTTAATTGACCTTTCTCAGTCAAAAATTTTTATTTTTGGGTAGAAAATTATTCTTCTTGTTTAAAAATTCATCTATTTTAATCAAAAATTCATTTCTTTGGATGAAAATGCAGTTTTTGGTGAAACTTCTTTTATTTTGGTATAAAATGATTGAAAGTTCATCTATTAAATTATTTCTTTCAATTTTTCGCTGAAGCATTATAATTTTAGTTGAAAATTAATTTCTTTCGTTGAAAATTCCATTTTTTGTCTAAAAATGTAACTAGTCCATTTTTGAGCGAATACTTTTTTTTAGTTTAAAATTCGTTTCTATAGATGAAAATTAAACAATTTTGTTGACACTTTTTTTTCTTGACAAATTTTGTTTTTAGTTATAAATTTATACTCTTTGTTGGCTTTGTTCGTTTATTTCTTTTGTTGAAGATACGCATTTATTTGTGTTTAAAAATTAAATTTTCCAACTGCAAACTTCAGTATAAACTATAATGTTTAAGTTAAAAAACGTATTTTTAACAGTCATTTCTAAAGTTGAAAATTGAACTATTTTGTCGAAAATTTGTTTTTTATTTGTTAAAAATCAATTGTTTCCTAAAAATTTGACTAAGGCATTCAGCACTAAATTAGAAACATTTTAGACCTATCTACATAAAGCTCAGGTTCCTGCTCGTGCATTTTTGGTATTACACGAGGATGGTCTTCCCAGGCATTTAACTCGGAAGAGCTCGGGTTCTTGCTCGTGTATTTTCGGCTGAACTAGCGTATTTTACCGCGCACTCTGACCCCTTGGCTGTCGAAGCACTTGAAGTTTGGTTACAAAAACTGTCAATAGTTTGACGGCCCCAGCGCTCCTGAATAACAGAAAGATTGTCGCAAACGCTTAAGTTTTACAAAGTGCCATTATTTAAAAATATTCCAATATTATATAATAAAAAAATTTATAAACAAATTATTTTTTGTAAGAATGTTTACTACGATTTTCCATAATTTAACTTTTTTCAAGTTACATTGCGAGAAATTTCAATAAAATATTATGATTTTTCTTTTACAAATTTAATAAACATATGCATTATTCGGGCATTTATCGGCAGTAAAATTCTTTTTTTTCAATGCTAGTCCTTACAATTGGGAACTTTATGACAATTTAAGTAACATTTATAATTAGTTAATAGATTTAGTGATTTTTTAAAAAACAAATCTAATTAAAAAATGCATTAATCAGGAATTTGTGTGCATAAAAATTAGTTTTTTCGATGCCAATTTTTAAATTAGGAACTTCATAATAATTTCAAGAAAACTTTAGATTTGTTATTAATTTTATTTTTTTAACAAATTTAATAAACAAATTCATTATTGGGGCATTTGTCATCGGGAAAATTTTTCTTTTTCGATTTCAGACTTTTTCATTGGGATTTTCATAATAAATTCAGCTACATTAATGATTATTTAATAAATTTCAAGACTTTTTTTATGTCAGTCTTTTTAATTGGGAATTTCGTGATTATTCCAGTGAAATTCATAATTAGTTGATACATTCTATGATCTTTTAAACAAATTTTATGAATAAATGCATTATTTGGGTATTTGACAACGAAAGAGTTGTCGGAAATCTTGGGAAAGTTGAAAAATGTCTGATAAATGTATTTATTTATTAAATTTATTTATAATATTAACAATAATAACTTCACAAAAAAATTGTTTGCATCATCATACTGTTTTTATCCAAAGTGCTTATAGAAAATCGTAGGAAACATTCTTTGAACAAATAATTTTTTAATAATAAATTTGCTGGTTCATTATTAAATATTGAAGCATCTTGAACTAATGTTACTCTATGAAACTTAGGGGATTTAAACATAGAAAATTGGCCATTTTGTTCGTCATACTTATTTATTTTTTTAAATTGAAAATCTGATTCAAAATACAAAAAAAAGATGACTATGATTCTTATTTTAAAGTGTTTGGGTTATTCACTTAAACATATTATTTGATAGAAAATTTAAAGTAATTAAATTTTGAATGCCTAGTTCTCGCATGCTTTTTTTAAAGCAAATTGTTGTATTTTCTTTATAGATTAATTTGAGAAGAGGCTTGACAAATTGGAAAGCTATACTTTGAAAATATTCAGTGTTGGATGCTTGTTTGGAATTTTTTATTTTGCTGGATTTAAAATTGATTTTATAATATATTAAAATAGATACACTTTAAATATGTGCCAGTATTTAATAAATAATTTTGAATGTTTCATTTTGACATTTTTAATTAGGATATTATGTCACAGATTGAAAAAGTTTTTTCATTTTTGTTGATTTAAAACTAAAGTTGATCATTTAAAAGATATCTAATTAATAAACATTTACCCTTGAACGTGCCTATTTTTGGTTAAGAATTTTGAAAGGTTTATTTTGAATATTTATAAATTTCTACGAATAACACACCAATTTGACTTCCCAATAATGCGAGCAGATCAACTGTGGTCGAAAGCAGATCTATCGAAAGGAAGTAGGTTATGTGCACCCAATGTTATGGGCACATGTGGCGTCGACGGACGGGCCAACTCTTGATCACAGTCTGGCCAACTGCACTTTCACGGTCTTTTTGTGAAAATCAACCAGAGTTTAGCCGATGGTCTGCTTATTCTCGGGCCAAGGTTTGACCGACCGTCAAGTGCTTCAAGGTGACTTATGACAATCCGACTGCTGTATCCAGAGTCGGGCGGACAGCGTTACTGCGATCGTACCGACCGCTTAAAGGATCGCTTAGAGGTTTTTGGGTTAGCGGATTACGAATATAATATTAGTTTTTTTTAATAAAATTACAATTACAAATGGCGGAGGATTCTCAGAAATGTTGCATTTGGCTAATTCAAATAATTCTTTTAGGGTTAAACGAATTCGCTGTTTTGTATCTCCATGATCAGTATCTAGAAAAGTAACATTTTTAAAATTGTATGCGAGTTATGTTATATCACTGAAAATTATTCTACATTTCAAATATTCATAATATTTTGTACTATTTAAAATTACTTAATGAAATAATGTTATCAATATCCGATTATTGACTATCCTTATATCTCATATATCACTGAATCTTTATTTAATAGTATAAAATATGACACATTTTCTTTAAATATTAAGTCGACATTTTGTCATCGTTTAAACAATACGTTCCTTTAATGAACAGATGTCTGTTTATACCGCTAGTTGAAGCTAATAGAACAGTGAAATAACAAAAGTTTACGATGTCACAGTATGAATAATGTGCACTGTATAATGAGCGTTTCAGAGCGCATCTGTACAATCTATCTGAAATAATGTCTCAAAACCAAACGGGCAACTTTGGCCAGCTAATTTTCAAATATGTTTCACGTGACTGTGTAATTTACCATTGGGAATTGAAAAGAGGGTCCGAGGTAGCAAGACTTGTCTATACTCTATTTTCATTAACGTCAATTAATATAAGAATTCAAAAACCGAAGAAAATTGTTTATTAATCTTTTACCTTATTCATATCTATTTATTTTACACTTTTTTTCAAGTACTCACATTCACGAGAACAATCCATGTTGTTTCACTGGAATTGATCACTCCATTTAAAACAATGAACTTTTGAAAAACTGTTTTTATTACTCGTGACGTGCACACGTTTCGATGCGTTCGACGCGTGTACACAAGAAAGGAAAAAACAGGTTTAGACGAGCACGTGTTCTTAGATATCGTTCCCGAACGATGCTGAGTTTACCATTGCACTTAGTTTAATCTTTGAGTATACTTAATAACATTTTTTTTGCATTATGGCCAGCTTTTTAGGATTTTTGACCACCGTGCGGTGCGGTGAAAGCATTTTGCTAACTGATGTTGGAGAATTTGCTCATCGTCTTCGCGCACGATGCGGAATCGAACACTTTCGATGCTTGTAAATGTTGGCCAATTAAAAGGTTTGCATGAATGTGTTAAGACAATTTTCCTGGAAGTCTGGTGTAATATCTGGTCCAAGTCAGGCTTTATCTAGACTATCTAGCCTGGAAGATCTAATTAAGTACAGGTCTGGCGCTATTCTTACACTGATCTGACTTTATCTAGAACGCCTAGTTTGGAAGGTCTGGCCTAGCCCAGAACCAGCGCTCATCAGCTATTCCAGAAAATTTTTTTAATATGTTTCAGAAAAGTTACAAGGTGTCTAAAATGATAGAAAATAAGAAATTCGCACTATTGGAACAAGAATTTTTTCGTTGCCTGGAGATTCTGGGCTGGTCGAGGTTTGGTCATTAACAAGCATCTGACCTGAGTTTATAAGATTTGTGTTAGTTTAATTGTTAGCTGCACTTATTTTAGAAGACTTATCTGCCGTGATTTGAGAAAACACCGTTAACTGCAAAAAATCGAAAAATGAGTTTTTGATATCGTTGGAATCACGAAGAAAAGATGCACCTAACTATGAAAATAATTTTTTCAAATTGTTAATAACTTATAAAATAATTATTGCTAAATTTTGGAAAAACGCCGTTAACTGCAAAATTTGACAAGTCGTTATTTAGAAGAGAGCCGTAACTGACGGTTAACTGCAGGCTCAAATCATGGACAGCTGAAAATGTCACAGAAAAATTCAAGAAAAAGCCGCAGGGACAGTTTGGAACTTTACTAAATTATCGGGCGGTGATCTCGAGCCTTCGTGATTTTAAAGAGTTCCGTACGCGCTTACACCGTTCTCCAGAAACATCGAACCCCGAAAAAGAACGTCTGTAATTCGAGAAACGACGTTACTGAATTTATTTTTAGCTGTGAAATTCTTTTGCCGTGAGCGGCGTTTTCTCAAATAGCGATAGCCCAGGTGCGAAATTCGGTCGGATGCCAGAGTTTGGCCATCGGCCTAAAGTGGTTCCTGCTATGGTACCCAATCTGCGGTAATCAGAGTACTATGGTACTATGGTACGACAATCAGATAAATTGTGGCAGATTGGTCGGTACGACCGCAATAACGCGGTCGGTCCGACTCTGGATACAGCAGTCGGATTGTCATAAGTTACCTTGAAGCACCCGACGGTGGTCAAACCTTGGCCCGAGTATGAGCAGACCGTCAGACAAACTCTGGTTAATTGTTACACAAAAACCGTGAAACTGCAGTCGGCCCGACTGCGGTCAAGGGAGGACCCGTCCGTCAACGTCACATGTACCTGTAACATTGGGTGCACATAAACTACTTCATTTCGATAGATCTGCTTTCGTCTACAGTTGATCTGGTCGTATTATTGGGAGGTCGAATTGGTATGTTACTCGTAGAAATTTATAAATTTTCAAATTAAACCATTAAAAATTCCTAACCAAAAATAGGAACGTTTAAGGGAAAATATTTATCATGAAGATATATTTTAAATTATCAACTTCAGATTCAAATCAACAAAAATGAAAAAACCTTTTCAATTTCTGATACAATATCACAATTAAAAATATTGAAATAAAACATTTAAAATAATAACTGAATACTGCTACATATTCAAAATGTATCTATTTTAATATATAATAAAGTCAATTTTAAAGCCCGCAAAATTTAAAAATTCGAAAAAAACATCGAACACTGAATATTTTCAAATTATAGATTGCCAATATGTCAAGCCTCTTTCCAAATTAATCTACAAAGAAAATACAATAATATGATTTAAAAAGCATGCTCTAATATTAAATAATAATCAAGCAAATTTATTATGAAAAAATTATTTCTTCAAAGAATGTTTTCTTTGATTTTCCATAAATTTACGTTTTTGAAGTTATATTACAAGAACTTTGGATAAAAACAATATAATGATGAAGAAATTTCTTCGTCAAATTATTATTGTTAATATTATAAATAAATTTTTGTTGTCAAATACTTAAATAATGCATCTATCTATTAAATTTGTTTAAAAGATCATAGAATGTATCAAGTAAATATGCACTTTAATGAAATTATCATGACGTTTCCGATTGAAAAGACATTAAAAAACTCTTTTTCCGTCCACGGATGCCCGACTAATACGTTTTTTTTCTTAAAGTTGTTTTGAAAGATCATAAAATTTATCAACTTATCATAAATGTTGCTTAATTTATCATAAATATCCATATGAAAAAGTCTGAAATCGAAAAAATTGTATCCAATGACAAATGCCCCAGTAATGAATTTGTTTATTAAATTTTAAAAAATAACTAAAATTAATAACAAATTATTAATTTTCCCGAAATTATTATGAAGTTCCTAATTAAAAAGCTGACATAAAAAAAAAACGAATTTTTATATCCAAAAAATTCCTGATTAATGAATTTTCAAATTAGATTTGTTTAAAAAAATCATTAAATCTATCAACTAATTATAAATGTTGCTTAAATTGTCATAAAATACCCAATTGAAAGAACTGGCATTGAGAAAACAAAAGAATGTTACCGACGATAAATGCCCGAGTAATGCACTTGTTTATTAAATTTGTTAAAAAAAACATTATAATAATCAATCAATTAGGAATTTTTTAATATTAACATACAGTTCCTTATCAAAAAATAATTAAAATAGAACAAAAATGTTTGTTTCAAAAAATTCCTGACTAATGCATTTGTTCATTAAATTTGTTTGTAATTTCAACAATAATAATCTCAAGACAAATTTCTTAATCATCAGGATGTTTTATTCGAAATTTCTCGCAATATAACTTATGAAACGTTAAATTATGAAAAATCGTAAAAAACATTCTTGCAAACAAATCATTTGTTTATAAATTCTTTTATTATATAATATTGCAATATTTTTCAAAAATATGACTCTATAAAATTTAGGCGATTTTCACAATATTTTTGTTATTGAGGAGCACCGGGAACGTCAAACTATTCAGCACAGTTTTTGTAACCAAATGTCAAGTGCTTCGAAAGCCAAGTGATTAGAGTGCGCGGTAAAATACACTAGTTTAGGTAATTTAAGGAGGGTTCGAATCCTGGGCGACCAAGATTTTTTAAAGCGTGCGATTATAAGTGTCAGTAACCGTGTGTGTGAATTATGTATTTAATAATGATAAAGAATGAAGATTACATAATAATAATTTTAAAAATAACTTTTTTTAAATTAATTTTTGTCGAAGGTTGGGCCGGCGTCATGTTAATAGATGGCCCACATATAGGACCAAATATCGGCCCGACGCGACGTGGAGAAGCCAAAAGCGGTTGAAAGTTATCATTTAGCTGGTTGGCCCGACCAGTGGCGCACAAAGTTGGACCGACCGTCCGAGGGTTGGCCCGACCGTGGGCCGACGCTCAATTCGCACCTGAGAAGTCATCTACAACGGGATAGAGTGAAGTATTGCACGAAGAAAAATTGTAATCGATTTATATTATTATTACTAGACAAAAAGAGTTAAAAATTAGGTATTTTAACTTTTTTGAGCTGCAGCTTATGAGGATGGCTGTTTCACCGAGTTTCAACTCGTAGGTTTAGCGCAATGATCAAGACTCACGAATTCTAGGCGTTAGATTTAGACTATAGATGTAGGTCCATACCCCGATTGCGTTAGAAATCTAATTTGTAATAAAATGTTTAAAAAGATAATATATGTATTCATTTAAAACAGGACCATTAATATTTAAAGTCAAGATACTCTCAATACATTAATATTTATTGTTTAAATACCTTTTCTTGTCATATCGTTAGAGTATAGCCGTAGTGTGTCTTAAAAATAACAAAAAGTTCGAATGAAATTTCAATTTTTGAAATTCTAAATTATATTCGAACGATATTCAGTCGTATGATGATGAAAGGATATAGTTTTTTGTTTGTTTTTTATTTTAGTTTTTTTGTTTGTTAAAGGAGTAAAAGCGGAGAAATGCACATGCACTAACCGCATTCGAACTTTGGGGACTACGAGCCTAATATATGCACATCACGCATATATACGTAATATACATACACGTGAGATGCACACATGGGCGCATTGTCCATAAGAAACGAACGTGAGTGTGGGACTTAGCAAACGGCACCTAACCCCTAAATCTTTACTCCTTTTCTCGCCAAACCATGTCCTCGGAACCGCTTCCACATTACTTCAAGGATATGGGGATAATGCCAATACGCCGTGCCTCGGCGTCCCGCTTTTCTGCCTACTTGGAATTCTCAGTGCTGTCCTTCTGGAGGCTTCCTTGTTAGGGTGTCCTCCCTGAAAGACGAACACCGCATTGACCCCGGTCTATGGTCAGTCCAGGGTTTCTCACTTTCGTGTGGCACAGAAGAAGCACTGCAAGGTACTCACACACTCCACTTTCTTGCGGCTTCCGCATCGCACGTCCGGTATGCCTTGCTCCTATCAGGACCCTCACAGTTTGCTGCCACGTGGCCAGAGCCTTGGCAATGGAAACAACGCGTGACCACAGTCTTCTTTCTAACTCTGCAGGACATCCAACCAAGTTTTAGATGCCCTGTACGAGCGAGTCGGTCTGGTAACCCCTCTTTCAGCTCCACGTAGGCCTTCAGGTGTCCTCTGAAATCCCTCTTCGTCAAATTCACTTTTATCTCTCCTATTTCCAAGTCACCAAAATGTTTTCGGACAGCCTCCTTCAATTCATCTACGTCAGTCGTTGTGTCGATTTCTATGACCTCCAATTCGACGACCTCCTTAATAGCTCCTAAACAGCTTTGATCTGCCGTCTGCTGAAGGCCCCACCTCGATAAGGATTTTTCCTTTCCTCGTCTCTCTGTCTCCCCTGATTTTGATATCATGGGTGTCAGGGTTGACCTTCTGCTTGAGGTCCATTAATACTTCAGCGTAGCTCAAACCGCGTAATTTTGGAAGCAGTTTCTTTCTCCTTTTCCGCCTTTCTTGGGGTCGATACCTTGTTCCGCTTTGGCTTGTGTTCGCCCTCGCTTTCTTCATCGCCTTACGAGTAGTTTCCTTTGCTCTTGCGGTAGCAAGGCGCCCGATACCGTATGGTATGAAGTTAAGGTAATACTCAGTGCTCACCGTGGAATAGCTAACCTTTCGTTTCAATACCTTCAACTGTTGAATTCCCTCTTTGATACGTAGATCCGTAGTACGCCTTCCCTTGCAGAACTGCTCCATGTCTTATACGACATTATACAACCCCGCTGAGCTTTTGATGGCCTCCTAGAGTTTTTTCTCCACATTGGTCAAGTCCTTTCTTCCCTCGGACATTTGATTCTCGTCAGGCTGCTCCGCCACGTCCAAATTACCTCTCATCTCCACACAAATGCTTCTATCTAAGCTTATTTTTTCTAACGCCATAGTAATCCCACGAGTAGCTAGGGAAATGAAGGTCCAGCTCCGCAGATCCCGGCATGCGTAGGTAAGGTCTATACACTCTAGGAGACGACCTGGTATCCTAGAGACATCGTTGGAGACACCACTCCCTGGTGCCCCTCAATCCTCGGCATGGTTGTTCACGTCTTGACTTGGAGATCTTAGTGTGTTTGATCCGCGTGTTTGATTTGCCCTAGGGACGGGTGTGTGCTCCCTGCTCGTGAGAAGGCATAACACTCACCCTTCGGCTCGGCTTCGTCTCGCCATCGAATTCATGCTGTGTCCTCACTCTCACAGTAAACAAACCGATCATTTGGCTTCTCGTATCGAAATATACTATTTCACACGGGGAAGTAGACCGTTATGTGTAAGAACAAAAGAGCACCAAAAATCTTTAGCAAAAATGAGACACATACAGTTTTCACTAAAGATGCTTTCGTCTATTCACACAATTTAGATTTTAAAATAAGTAATATACGTGTTCTAGCAACATAAGCAAATTTTGATAAAAGACAAATTTAGAAATATTTTACAATATACAAAGAGATAATAAATCTATTAATTGTAAATAGATATTAAAGGTCTAAGCAGGCTTAACCATCGACAAAAATTAATTTTAAAAACGGCATTTTTAAATTATTATTATATCATCTTTATTTTTTCTTATTATTGAATACATAATTCGCACACACGTTTACATAAATACGGTTCCATACATACTCCCGGTGCTCCTGAATAGCAGAAATATTGTGGAAATTGCCTAAGTTTTATAGAGTCATATTATTTTAAAATATTGCAATATTGTATGATGAAGAATTTATAAAGAAATTATTTTTTGCAAGAATGTTTTCTACGGTTTTCAATAATTTTACGTTTTATAAGTTATATTGAGAGAAATTTTAATAAAAACATGATGATTAAGAAATTTGTCTTGAGATTATTATTATTAAAATAACAAACAAATTCAATTAACAAATGTATTAAACAGCAATTTTTCAAAAGAAAATTTTTTTTCTGTTTTTTTTTTTTTTTTTAAAAAAAACTTGATGGTAATCTTAGAAAAACCCTAATTTGTTGATTAATATTATGCTCTTTTTGAAACAAATTTAATAAACAAATGAATTACTCGGGCATTTATCGGCAGTAAAGTTATTTTGTTTTCTCAATGCCAGTTCCTTCAATTGGGAATCTTATGACAATTTAAGCAACATTTATAATTAGTTGATAGATTTAATGATTTTTTTAAACAAATCTAATTTAAAAATTCATTAATCAGGCATTTGTGGATATAAAAATTCGTTTTTTTGTGACAGCTTTTTAATTAGGAACTTCATAATAATTTCAGGAAAATTATTAATTTGTTATTAATTTTTTTAAATTTAATAAATAAATTCATTATTTGGTGCATTTTTTAACGCGAAAATTATTTTTGTTTACGTTTCAGACTTTTTAATTGGGAGCTTCATAATAAATTTAGAAACATTTATGATTAGTTGATAAATTTAAAGATTTTTCAAAACAAATTTACAAAACAAACGCATCATTCGGGCATGTGTGGACGGAAAAATTTTCTTTTTTATGTCAGTCTTTTTAATTGGGAACTTCATGATAATTTCAGTAAAATGTATAATTAGTTGATACATTCTATGATTCTTTAAACAAATTTAATTAATATATGCATTATTTGGGTATTTGACAACGGAAGAGTTGTCGAAAATCTTGGAAGAGTCGAAAAATGCCTGATAAATGTATTTATAATATAAACAATAACAATTATAATATATAATAATAATTATAATATTAACAATAAAAATAAAACGAAAAAATTTCTTCATCATTATATTGTGTTCATCTGAAGTTCTTGCAATATAACTTTATAAAAACGCAAACTTATGGAAAATCGTAGAAATCATTCTTTGAACAAATAATTTTTGAGTGTAAACTCTGTGGAAAAGCCATCCTCATAAGGTGCAGTTGAGAAAAGCTAAAGAACCAAATTTTAAGCTCTCTTTTTCTAATTATTTATTATTATGCGGCGTTGTCTAAATGTAAAATACACGAATAGTTAACAGGAATATCATTACAATAATTTTTAAATAAATAATTTAAATCGATTACAATTTTTCTTCGCGTAATATTTCTTCTTTTTCCGTTGCAGCCTACTTTACAACTTTTTTCAATTACAAGAAATGTAATCTTTTATAAACATTAAAATTTTCTACTAACAGAACAATAAGTCAATATGCTGCCAGCACTGGCTCAACATTGGGCCGATTTAAATAGAACATGGTTTTCAGTGGTAAAAGTAACACTTGGCCCAGTAATCTACCGTCACTGGGCCAGACTTTGGCTGATCCTTGTGAAACATGGTTCCCGTACTAAAAGTAAGACTTGACACCATAAAGTGATCATACTGGACCAAGCATCGGGGGGGGGGGGATCGGCAAATATAAATAGCTAATATAGGCTGCCAGCACTGGCTCAACACTGGGCCGATTAAAATGCCGATATTGGCCCAATAAATTTAGCCGAACTTTGGCTGCCAAAATTGGACCAAAACTGGGCCGTGTATTCAGCTCCGGCAATTCGCACTTGGGCCTTCCCCTACATCCTTCCCATACATGCTCCCATGTTTCCTCCTCCCATTCACATATTCTACACTTTCTGTTCTCTTCTTTTTCCCAATACATTCCATCCCTCACCTGGTTTCCCAACCTAAATCATGCTATTCTTGTCCACCTTTTCTCTCCCCATCCCTTTTCTAAATACTTTGGTACTCCCTCCTTTTTAATGATATTATACCATTTATTGTATTTTGAATCCTCAATCATCCACCATGTTTCTATTAATTGTCTTTTCTTCTCCCTTTTTTCCAATTCTTCATAGTTTACTCCAGTCCCGTCTTCTATTTCTCTATCATTAAAGAACTCCCTCCTGTCTTCTTCCCATCTCGTTAATTCGATCGCCCTTATTCTCCTCTCTTCTACCTCCATCAAACACTTTCTCGCCAAATCCCCTCCCTTTCTCTCCCTCAGCTTTGTCTCAAATTTCCATGCCCTCTTTCCCCCTCTAATACTGAACTTATCCCTTTTGTGCTTCTTCTCTCACCATACATCCTGGCGTCTTCCACTCTGCCCCTAGTTTCTACTTTATATACCTTTCTGGTAAACTCTCAATATCTTTTCTTTCTTTCCAACCCCATATCTCTACGCCATAACCTAATACCGGCCTATTCCCCATATCTGTTTCATTACACCTGCTGCCTTTATCCTTTCTCTTATATGAGATCTATGATCTCCATTTGTTTGCTTGACAAATTGCTAAGCTATACTTTAAAAATATTCAGTGTTCGATGTTTTTCTCAAATTTTTAAATTTTGCAGGATTTAAAATTGTCTTTATTATATATTAAAATAGATACATTTGGAATATGTTATAGTATTTAATTCATACTTATTAATGTTTCATTTTGACATTTTTAATTATGATATTGTGTTACAAATTTGAAAAGTTTTTTCATTTTTATTGACTTGGAACTAAAGTTGATAATTTAAAAGATATCTAAGTAATAAACATTTACCCTTAAACGTTCCTATTTTTGGTTGAGAATTTTTAATGGTATATTTTGAATATTCATAAATTTCTACGAGTGACACACCAATTCGACTTCCCAATAATACGAGCAGATCAACTGTGGTCGAAAGCAGATCTATTGAAATGAAGTAGGTTATGTGCACCCAATGTTACGGGTACATGTGATGACGGACGGGCCAACACTTGACCACACTCGGGCCGACTGCACTTTCACGGTCTTTATGTAAAATTCAAGCAGAGTTTCTTCGACGGTCTGCTTATACTCGGGCCGAGGTTTGACCAACCGTCGGGTGCGTCAAGGTGACTTATGACAATCGGACTGCTGTATCCAGAGTCGGACCGACCGCATTATTGCGGTCGTACCGACCAATCTGCCACAATTTATCCGATTGCCGTACTACAGTTGGGCCAGAATCGGGTCGACGGTCGGCTTTTCGCTCCCTGCCAACGTCCTTCGCCAACATCGGTACGACCATGGCAGCTTGAAAACATCTTAGTCGGCCTAACTCTAGTTACCGTAGATCGGTTACCATAGCAGGGCCGACTTTGGGCCGATGTTCAAGCTCTGGCATCCGACCGAATTTCGCACCTGGGTACTGACACTATACAGGCAATAACGACCAACCGAAAACGGTAACAATTACCAACAATTATCTCCCAAGGTTAAGCCAAGTATCGGGCGCTTACTAGCGCAGTACATGCCTTATTAAAAGTGCAAACAATGTTTAACGCTTTCTTTCGCTGTTATGCTAAGCATCGAATTAATACTGGATAACATTACGGGTTAAATGAAAGATGCGAGTAATGACGAATATTTATCTCCTGGAGGTAAGACAAGTTTCGGCTTAATACAGGCACTTTACGATTGCGGTACGATTTGCTAACAATGATCAACAATTATTTGTGGAAATTTATTCCTGCATGGGGAGAAAAGGTCAGAGAGCCCGCGCGAGCAGTTGAATGTCTATGACTGTGACTTGCGGAGAGAATTGAGTATAATGAACAGAAAATGGGAAAATGGGTCAGATCAGATTGCGTAATTCGAAAATCTTTCACTTTAAAAATGTTCCATTTTAACTTGTAAGCTGTGAACGCTAACCCAATTGCCCTTAGTGTTTCGAAATCCGCACTTTCTCCGCCGAAAAGAGCCATTGTTAAGCATTTGTCCATGAATAATATGAATAGCAATGGAGACATAACGTATCCTTGTATAACACCTTGTATACTATCGAAACAGTCACCCAATTTCTCATTTAGTCTCATACTCGCTTCCCTACATGACCTTCTTGGCATAAACCCACTTTAGTCTTGCCAGATCTTTCCTTTCGTTATTTTCATTACCCTACGAATAAGTATTTTTCAGTATATTTTACTTGTGGTAATTAATAATGTCTTGGTTTCTTATCAGCGACTCCCAAGTCTATTCTATTGGCACATCTAGAGATCCTTAAGAGAGAGTTGAGACACGGGTTACTCAAAATCTGATTGACACCGCTGTACCGGAACTAGTTAAACTTTTATGAGTTTTGATTGGCATGAGTTGGCTCTATCTTCAAATCACAATTTTATTTTTAAGAGGATTTAATACAAAATAGAGACGACACTCAAACAAGAACATGATTAATTATTAGGAAGGTTAATTATTAAGGTTAGGGGACAATAATATTTACTTTGAAACACATATACTTCAAAATTTTCTTAAAAAAAGAATTAATACAAAATAAAACTGTTCAAACTTTTTACGCCCGATGAAAATATCAAAGTTCCGGTAGAGCGGCAACTATTGGAGGGGGAAACGTGTCTCAACTCTCCCTAGAGAATCTCTAGGCACATCCAGTTTCTATAGCATTTCCTTATACTAAGGATAAAAAGCGTCGAACGAAATACGTCACATAAACAGACCGGCATAAAGTATTAGAAATTATTTGATTAAGCAGTGCAATTTTTTGTCAATAGATATAATGTACTCGCTAAATCTAAATTAGTTAGATTTAACTAATTATCAGTTAATTTTGACTAATTGTAAAAGCAATAACTCAGCAACTGACAATTAGTCAAAAGTAACAAATTAAATTTGTCATTTTCGTTTAAACAATTCAATTAGTCAAACTGTCGACGTGGCCCGCCACCGGTCGCAATGGCGGACGAAGGCGAAACTACTAATTGGTTAGTCAAAATCTATCAATTTGTTAGTCAAAATTTACTAATTGCTTAGTCAAAAATGAGACGGTTTCGGAAAGACGCGCATGCCCGTAACGCAGGTGCCCATTGGTTGCTTATTTCCCGTCTTATTTCAAATAAATCTATTCAAAGTTTAAAAATAATCACATCAAAAATTTAAACTGAAAAATATTTATTTCTAAAACAACGCTTTAAATCATGTTATAAGTTGCACAATGGGATTTACATAGAAATGATTAAATTAATTATTACCTAATTAATTATTATTAACAACTAAAATAATTAATAATATTATTATTAATTATTAATTCAAATTATTATTTAATTGAATTAATGATTACTAAATTATATGGAACTTATCGTAGCGTACAAAATAAATATTATATAAAGAACAAAATAATAAACTAGAGACTGTCTGAAAGTTGAGTGGCAGCTGATTTAAAGCTTCTTAATGCCGTTTCTTGATAAAAATTAAACTTTAGGGGCTAAAAATTCAACTTTCCATTGCTTTAATCTTTTTTAAAGCAAGAAAATTTCCCCTTTCTTAAAAAATTCCCTTTTTTGAAGCTAAAATCCCCTATTTCTCCTTAAATTTAGTTCCTGAACTTGTGTGATCCTTGTTAGGATACGAAACGCTGAAGTGAGTTTCTCATACATATTTATTATCAGAGAGCGGCCGAGCGTAGTCTGAAGTTGTGCACGGAACGTAGCCTCGGCTCCCTCGTTACTGCGAACCGTCGCACAGTGGTCTGGAATAGGAATTTACTGTTCATAATCGCCCACAGGTCGTATTTCTTAACGGATTTAAAAGTTTTTTTTTAGAAATGCGCAGCAATTATTTCTTAAGAAAATTTTGTTTTGCTGTTTTTTAAAATTTTTTTACAGAGCAATAATATATAAACAAATATAGTGGCAAAATTGACCATTTTATCTTTGTGAATTTTTATCTCAAGAAAAAATACAGAAGAAAACTCACTATCAGCCGGAATTATTGCACATGCATTCATAGAACATAATTAATTTTAATAATATTTAACTTAATTATTATAAACAATTTTTATAAGCAAGTTCTTATTAGTGTTTTTTTATCATAGAAAAAATCGTTTATTTCACGCTAGTTGCTAATATTTTTTATAAGAGTCATAATCAGTAACAAAAAAATTAGCATGAGTTAACATCTATTGTTTTTATAAACATTTCTATAAACAAATTCTTCATAAACGAGTTTTTCTCATAGCTGATTTGATTTTTCTGAACAAAAGTGATTCACAATTGTCTTTAAAGCCATTTACATACTTTAAGTTTTATCAAACATAAAAAATATAGATTGCTTATAACAATTTAGTTAAACAAGTCTCGTAATCGGCCGTTTCCTCGTAGAAAAAAATGTTTTCGTCTTCAATAATTATTAGAGTGACATTTATTGCGGTGACTAACCAACGAAATTAAATGAAGAATAATTTATATGATTGTTATAAGCAATCTTTTTAACAAAAATATGATTTAATTTTTTTTACATGCAAAAAGGACGGTTTTCCACTGAAATTATCCGACAATAAACTAACAGTGATTCCAAAATTGGATATGGGACATTAAATAATAATTTGCGTAATTGTTAATAACAATTTTAAAAAAATGCGTGACAATCTGCGGTTGGCCGCATAAAAAAGTCATTTTTTCTTCAACCATTTTTCTGATAATCTTATTTGTGTTATTGAATCAATGAAAAAATTGATACTTATAATAATAATGAGATTATTATAAAAAACTTAAAATAAATAAATTACGATTCAGAACTCGAATCATTTTTAGATTCGAATTCTTCTATTAGTTCATCGAGTTCTTGATCAAGTTCAACTTCAACTTTTTCCCATTCAGGCTTCAAGGATGCAATGAAAAGATTTGAGGACTCAAGGAGTTTGTGAATTAGGTCGTGCACAGTATGCAATCGAGAGATTTTTCGTGTGTTGAACTGTCGAATGTACTTGATATCCTTATTCCTGGCTTCAGAAGATTCTTCGGAATACACGCCAATTAGCAGCATAAAATTCTCCTAAAAGCATACTCGTTGAAAAAGAGAGGAGGAATTTTTCTGCTACTAACTAACATTTGTATTATATTTCTAAACATTTTAATGAGTTCTTTATTTACTCCAGTTATTTCTGACACTTGATCAAAATTCGAGAAAAACCTACGAGCCGTATTACCACAATTAGAGTTGCCAGATCCTTGACTTGGTTGATCAATTATTAACCCCATCTTCTTTTGAAATTCGTTGCAAATTCTTTTCTTAGCTTCTTTCATCGTTTCTTTATCCTCTTTCTTGCATATGCTCCATTTGCAGATTTATAACCGATAAGGAATATGTAGTATACACTCCATGAACCTAATCCAGGCATGCAAAGTAGAAAGACCAAATTCTAAGCTGGATACAATTTCTTTCTTCTGCCTTACACGCTCTAGATCATCGGTCAAATCATTGTTATTAAACTTCTGATTGTATTTTGAATCAGTTGATAGTTCATCGATGCCATATTTAATTTCAAAGTCCAAATAAGTGATCTTTAATCTATTCTCTGAAACCATGGCTCCTTCTTCCGATATTCGAATAATTGAAGGATAACAATCTTTTTTAATCTCTAGTACATTCACATATGAAGGATAAATGTCAGCCTTTCTTTCTTTGGCTTGTAAGTGAATAGTATTATATGGATACTTTGATAGTCTGATCTGTTGCATTAAAGCTAAAGCTTCTTTTGAAGAATATGGCACATATGATTTAAAGTCAGATTTACCTGAAATGTTTAAATTTTCAGTATCGTCAGAATTCAAAAGAACGACTATAACATTTGCAATATTTTTTCTTCCACTCTTTCGTAAATTTCGCAGAAATGCATTCTGTATCTCAGCAACCGTAGAACTCTCTTCAATGGACATTAATTTTCATTTCTTTGTCGCATCAGAAGCATCTTTGAATTTTGTATCCGAACTTTTTCTTCTTCCTTTTGATGTTATCCCAGAAAAAGTAACAACGAAGTCAGTTTTTAGCCACTTTTCGAACCTCTTTTCAAACTGACTTTTTATACTTAAACATTCTTTCCATTTTTTCTGAAATATAGGTAAAAAATACAAATTCAAATGATAAGCTACTATTTCTAGATGCCCAGGATCAAGATTGTACTCAGTTTGCATAAAACTTAACAAACCTGGCACGTCAGTACTCTCATTGGCAATAAGAAAATCACAAAGGACCATCTTACCTACCTTGAGAGTATCCATTTTTTATTAGACATAATAATACAAACTATTGAAATGTACAAACCTGCAGAAGATATTTTAAAATGACGCCAAAAGCAAATCATATAAAGATAATTTCAATGCAGCCTCTCTCAGTTATCTAAACGAAAATTATGATATCTCTTGCGAGAGCTTGCGAGAGATACCCACCTAGCGGTGAACCTGCAACTGTACTTCTTAGTTAAGGGTCACTTGTTCTTCATTTCTTTTTCATGAAGTTACGTACAAAACAAATGAAAGATAAGTGACTTCTGAATACGCAAGTGCAGCGTTATTGCACCTTTTTTCACTTGTTCCTCATTTATTTTTCAGGAAGTTGCATAAAACAAGTGAAAGATAGGTGACTTCTAAAAACACAAGTACAGCGTCATTGCTATGGACAGTTTGCTACAGAAATTATTATTAACAATTACGCAAATTATTATTTAATGTCCCATATCCAATTTTGGAATCACTGTTAGTTTATTGTCGGTTAATTTCAGTGAAAAACCGTCTTTTTTGTATGTAAAAAACATAAATCATAGTTTGGTTTAAAAAATTGTTTATACCAATCATATAAATTATTCTTTATTTAATTTCGTATGGTTAGTTAACGCAATAAATGTCACTCTAATAATTATTGAAGAAAAAAACATTTTTTTCTATGAGGAAACGGCCGATTAGAAGACTTGTTTAACTAAATTATTATAAACAATCTATATTTTTTATGTTTGATGAAGATTACAGTATATAAATGGCTTTAAGGACAATTGTGAATCACTTTTGTTCAGAAAAATCAATTCATCTATTAGAAAAAACTCGTTTATAAAGAATTTGTTTATAGAAATTTTTTATAATAATTAAGTTAAATACTATTAAAATTAATTATATTCTATGAATGCATGTGCAATAATTCCGGCTGATAGTGAGTTTCTATCTGTATTTTTTCTTGAGATAAAAATTCACAAACCTAAAATGATCAATTTTGTCACTATATTTGTTTATATATTGTTGCTCTGTGAAAAAATTTAAAAAGAAGCAAACCACAATTCTCTTAAAAATTAATTGCTGATCATTTCTAAAAAAACTTTGAAATCGGGTAAGAAATACGACCTGTGGGCGATTATGAACAGTAAATTCCAGACCACTGTGCGCCTGTGGCTGTGATGAGCAGACAGCACTGAGCAGAATGAAAAGAAAATAGAGCGAGAAATAATACGCTTTCATCGGTGCAAATGCAGGGTGGCCGCTGGGCCTGGAAATCGGGAAATGACAGTGAATTTATTTTTTGACCGGGAATTTTACCAATTTTGAGAAAATAAATCTGTCCAGCTTTGATTTCAAACATTTTTTAAATAATTAGCTAAATTGTTATATTTTTCACTTACGATACCATTTAGTTTAAAATGCGTGTTTCGAAAATCTTTCACTTTAAAAATGTTCTATTTTAATTTTTAAGCGTACATTTTTATTTAAAGAATTTGAAAATGCACTTTTAAAAACTAAAAAATTTAAAAATTAGAAAAATTAGAAAAAAGTAGAAAATGGTTTAGAATAAAAAAAAGCATTTTCAGCCGATCAAATTTGAATATGAATTAATTAATAATTATTAAATTGAACTGTACTTTAAGTATTAGCAAGTAAATAATAATTGATTTTCCAAGATGATTCGGAATCAGTTCATAATTTTAATATTTCCAGATTCAAACTTAAAAATTAAACTGTTTTAAATTTGAAAGTCGTATTAGTTAGACAAATCTAAACACCCGATTGAAACTTTATAAACAATTTTTAATTTTAAAGTAAATTTAAAATAATATTATTGTTTCAGTTCAAAAGATTCTATTTTCAAAACATTCAATTTGAAATTTTTATATTAGCAAAAATAAAAATTATCTAATATTTAGAAATATCTGACTGTTCATTGAAAATCCGTAATTACAAATGAATTCAAATAATTTCGAAGATTTTTAAGAATTGTGAAAGGCTTCAAAAGAATAAAATACATTTCTTTCAAATTCGTAGGAAAATTGAAAATGATTTTTTATTTTGAAAAATAATTTAAGAGAATCTTTAAAAAGATTTAGAAAGATTTTTGAAACTATGAAAAATGAATGTGGAATATGTTTAACATTTATTTTTTCTAAATTTGGTATAATTTTTTGAAAATATTGAAGAAAAATGCTAATCATTTCAAAAGATATTTAGAAATTCTTAAATGCTTTTAACCCTTAATAAACTGAATTTCAACAATGGCTGATACAAAATTGTTATCTGACATTTAATTTGAAATGCTTTTTCGGTACTGTTTTATTTTTAGGATTTTAGGATTGCCGTTTTAATTAGTTTCTTTATTTATTGACCTGGAATTTTATACATTTTTTCAGACCCAAAAATATAAATCCACGTTATCATTATCAATGCTCTAAATTAATGAATCAATCAATGAATTTAACAATTTTCAAAATTATACTATTTTACGGAAGCTAGGTCTTTTAGGAGCTAGAAACATTACAAATTGAACAATTAGAATTGTTTATATACTGAACACTTCTTAAATTAAAAGTTAAATTATTTTTATTCTAATACTTTAAAAATCCTTAAACACTTTACAATTTTATTTCAAAATCTTGAAAAATTTGAATGTTGTTTTATGTTTTTCAAATTTTTAATTATTTTTTGAACTTTTTTAAAACTTCTAAATTTCTTTTAAAATGATTCGCATTTTTCCTAAATATTTTTAAAAAATTATGCCAAATTTAAAAAAATTGCTTATAATTTTCCATTCATTTTTCATAGTTTCGTAAATCTTTTTAAATCTTTTTAAACATTTTCTTACATTAATTTTTTTAAATAAAAAATCATTTTCAATTTTCCTGCGAATCTTAAGGAAATGTGTTTTATTCTTTTAAAGCCGTTCACAATTTTTAAAAGCCTTCGAAATTATTTGAAATCATTTCAAATATTTAAATAAGTTTGAATTTTTTCAAAACTTCTAAATGTTTCTTGAATTTACTTAAATTTTTTCTAATGACAGTACGTGTTAAATGGTTATTTATACATAACAATTCAACAATTAGAGTGAAAAAATAAATGTTGTATTAAATAGTGTAATTAAAGTTGAAACGTTCAAAGTTTAGTTTTTTAATTAGTTTTGTGTATTTGATTTGTAATTAAGGATTTTAAATAAACAGCCAAATATTTCTAAATATCAAATAATTGTTATTTTTCCTAATTGAAAAATTTCATATTGAATGGTTGAAAAATGGAATATTCTAAACTGAAACAATATTTGAAATTTAATGAAAGCCTTAAATTTAGAATATATTATTTTAAATTTATTTTAAAATTAAAAATAGTTTACAAAGTTTCAATCGGATATTTACATTTGTCTAACTAATAAGACTTTCAAATTTAAACAATTTAATTTTTAAAGCTTAAATCTGGAAATTCTAAAATTATGAACTGATTCCGAATCATCTTTTAAAATCAATTATTATTTACTTTTTAATACTTAAAGTACAGTTCAATTTAAAAATTATTAATTTATTTATATTCAAATAAATATTAAAATAGAACATTTTCAATGTGAAAGATTTCGAATTACGCATTTTAAACTGAATGATATAATTGAAAAATGTACCAATTTAGTCAATTATTTAAAACAAAGTTGCAATCAAAGTTGGACAGATTTATTTTCTAAAAATTTGTAAAATTCTCGGTTAATAACCGTCTTTTCCCGACTTCCAGGTCCAGCGGCCACCCTGTACTTGCATTGATAACGACGTATCATTTGTCGCTGTATTTTCTTTACATTCTACTCAGTGCTGTCTGCTCCTCACAGCCACAGACATTCCAATGTCGCGCGGCTCTCCCACCACTTCCCCCATGCGACGTACAGTAGGGTATTTTGGATTTATTCGTGCAAATAATCAGCGAATCGTCAATTTTTAACCGAATTGAATTTTTTTTAATATTCGTGAATAAAATTACTGTCGGAGAGACACGCCACTATTACGGTTTGAATCGTCAGTACGTCAATAAAACGTCGACCAACGTCGGCAGTCGTCGGCCGATTTTTAGGCTATTCAGATGGCAATAATATTTGGTAATTCGTACAAACAATGCTTTATGCTCATTGTTATTTATGTTTTCAACCATTAAAAGTGCAAACCTTTCTATTCTCATTCTATTTTTGCAATAAAAGTTTTAATTAATAGTTAATAAACGTTCATAACGTTAATACTTTAATTTTCAAATTATTCGACCGAGAAACGTTTATTCTGAATAAATCAACAAAAGAGTATTTTATAGAATTTTAAATCTTTTTTGCTTACAGTTTTTATGTTTATTTTAATAAAATTAATATTTAAATAATTAAAAAACGACCCAAATTTTTTTATCAATATATGTATATTAAAAACCTTTTGTATAATTATCAGAACTAGCCAACAACTTAGAATTTTGATTGTACGAGTACGAAAACTATGGAAAAGAATATAGAGCCCGTGATACGTTTTTTTCTGATGCCATTGAATTTTTATTTACTAGAAGTATCATTAACATTTTTATCAATAATCAGAGAGCAAAAAAATCATAAAATTCAGATTCCGCGAGTATTAAAACCATGAAAAAGAGTTTAATGTCACTGATATAACAATTTCATATCGCGTATAACTTTCTTTAATTGTTATAGTTATTAATATTACTGATCAATCAGAACAGATACTTACACACCCAAATATTTTCATCCAACGAGTCCGGAAACCTTACTTTAAAATAAAATGCAGTACATTGATCAACAAATTTTGGTCGGTATTTAATTATTTGAATAATAATTTTATTAAAATAGGCATAAAAACTGTAAGAAAAAAAGATTAAAAATTTTATAAAATACTCTTTCGTTGATTTCTTCAGAATAAACGTTTCGTAGTGGGGCTGGATTTCGTAAGCCTCTCGTGCGGTCTCCGACTACGTTTATCATGCCTATGTTTGCAGCTTAATAACAAAAAAAGTAATCAACTTAAAAAATTTCTGATTTTTGCAAATGAAAGAGCAACTCAATAACTATCGATTTGTGTAAAACCTTAAAAATCGATTTTTGGCGCGTAAGGTCCCTTTCTTCGCGGGCGGTCACATATATTCGTGAGAATAACTATAGCATCCACATTCTCCAAAATTGCTTTTTAAAAATGGAAACTCAGCAAAAATTCCTTTGGCTAAATTCCCTTGAACTTCATCGGGAGGATAACTGAAATAAAAACAAGATGTTATACAATCCGAAAATTTGTTTTTTGAATTGAACAGAATTTGCTTGACCCTCCATCAAAGATCAAATTAGTTTGAATTGAATAACGTACCAGGTACTATAACGTGCAATAAGAGCTGCTACCATTATTCGCACCATCATTTTTCTGGTCTGTTGCCCGTATGTGCCGTTCTCTATTGCGTATAAGACCATAAATTCTTGCGGGTTGTTCTCCAATGTTAATCGGACGCTACCATAGTTCTGTGAAAACCACATGATTTAAACCTAAGACTAAAATCGACAACTGCGAAATAATTTGTAGTGATATTTAGCGAAAACTGTGTGGAATCAATAACAGTTGATGTTGCATTTAACATTAAAGTCTCATTTTCTAATGTGTCCTTTCGTGTTGATAAGTCCTTTTCTGAAGTGATCTGACTCCGGGGTTTGAGTTACGATATACTCCTGGAAAAAATTATAACAAACATTTTTCAATTATTTACATTATTCTTGAAAATGAAATAAGTTAAACTCTGGCCTACGAATTTCATAAAAAAAACTTACCGCTGTTAGAAAATTCTCTTTTTGAAGTGTGCATAACTTCATTACCAGACCTATTTTGATTTGCAGACTTTGAAACTCGACTTTGGTAAGACTCAAAAACGCCTCGCCATCAACGTCTTGTTCTGAAAAAAGATGTATATTTTTACTACGTGTAAGATGATAGCAGAACTGTTTTACAAAGTTTACAACACTCGAAACAATTTTAAAATTTTATAAATTGCACATTCTAAGATAATCTCCGCAAGACATTAGATTCTGCACTGTTGTATGAAAACGAAATTTGTGATAAATAAGTCTCGAAGCATTTGGATTGAATGAAATCGAATCGTTCAAATTCAAATGCAAAACGCGAGAACCAGGGTGGAGAGCGAACGCGCACAAACAAAATAATTAGTTCAACTTTAAAACAGAAAAATCTCCAGGTCTTAGAAGTTAACATTGAGATTTAAAAAAAAATCATGTGCGAGATTCTATGAAGCTGCAATAGAATAGAACAAGTCCCGTATTAGAAATGTTGTACATTTTTTCCACAGTAAATTCCTTAAAATTGGCTCGGAAATTAGCCTGCAAGATGTAAGTTTCCCTTGAATAAATTCATTCTCAACAAAGAAAAAAAAACAAATTTTAAATGAAACAGTTACCCAACAATTATTGCTTCAATTAAAAATATCAATGCTTGAAAAAAGTCTATTTCTGAATGAAAAATTTTGTTTGAAAATTTGCACAGTATTTTTTTAAATTACGAAAAACGTCCTCAAAATTCAAATTTCTAATTTAAATAAAACTTAGAAATAAATTTAGAGAGAAATTAATGATGATTTGAATTCTGCAACGTTTGTTAGCAAGCGTGCTTAAATTAATTTTTATATATAATTTGTATACACTTATTGCTATTTTTAATTCAAACAATAATGTTCAAATGCTTAAATACTTGGAAAAGTTTTGTATTTCTCGCTTTTTGAAAAGAAATAGAAGCAGTCCAAAACGCGCCGATGCTTTATTACCAAAATTCATTTAACATTTGTACTGGTTATTTGAAAATATTATAAATAAATTTCATTGAGTTTATATTAATTATTCAACTTTTATCAAATTTAAATTACAATTTCTTGACGAATAAATAATAAATATTTCAGAATGTACCTGGAATAAAATTTGTAAATCCATTTAGATTGATATAAAACATTCAAAATGCATAAATGAATAACCATAATAAAAAATCATGTAAAAAGATTAAATTAAATTACATGTTTGTTATTTACTGAATAATGACTTCATTGTTCAATCCAATGCTCTTAATATATTAAAAACCATCAACGTACCACTCGAAGATATTATTTTTCGACCAAAAAGATGAATTTAAAAGGACAGAAATAAAATTTCAACCTGATAGCAGGATAATTTAGATTTTACGCAAAGGTTACATGAATGTCACGCTTGCGCTGCAGTTATAGTGCTTGATGCTAGTATTGCAACAAATTTACTTACCAAAGAATTTCTTCAAGAATTTTCTATCCGCCACTGCTGCCTTCTTATTTTTGTAGGAAAAAGTTCAACCGCACTTGATTTCACTTCACTCGAAACAAACTTAATTACTTTGAAAACTTTAAAACTTTCCACAAACTGCATTGACTGCGAAATCATGGTTACGGAGCATGGGCACTTCACTCTGACGCGCATGAGTGCTTGCGCATCAACGACTTGCAGTACTATCCGTTCACGATAGGAAGGCCCTTCCAAAACAGCTGCACATTTTTGTAATTTACACGTAAGAACAAAGTCGGATAAAAACACAGCTTATATCATAATAAAGCTTACTTTATTGCGCTTCATATAAGTCCCCACTTGTTTATGTGAAAAAATTGGTTCGGAAAATATTTTTTTATTATTACACCATTAAGCCATTTCCCTTTCGGGGTAGGCGTGACTCACTCGGCAGGGGAAAGGAGTAGTGTGTGGATGGGATAGAGATTTTT
>NC_046660.1:119916155-119930577 GCF_010883055.1 Belonocnema kinseyi | reverse complement strand
ATGTACACATATATACACACACATACACACATACATACACATACAGGACGAAAACCGTGGTTTTTGCGTCACTCTCCCCTTGCTTGAATTTCGATGGCGCTATCTTTGAAGCGAACGATTTAAAAAATTTGAAAAAAATCATGCAGACGTTTTCATATTTTTTCTACACGTATGTGGAAATAAAATTACAGTATATTAGGAACAATTAACGTAAAATGCATTTAAACATAACTATGCTACCTCTCGTAATATACGTAGTAGAGAGTTGTATTTTGGATTGAATTGCTTAGAAAATTTCAGCAAATACAATCGAATAAAAATTAGGAATCACAATCTTGAAAAATATTAATTAATAACAAATAATCCTGGAAGAAAAATTGCATGGTATTGTAGGTGTTAGGACACAGCAGGGTACCAAACCTGAAGGGTCTACTCATAGAAAAGAGATAGCTACTGCACGGAAAACAGGAATAGATACTTTCATCTCCAAATAAAAGTACCCTTTCCTCCTTTAAAAACTTGATGAATGAGCGGACCCCCTGACGTGACCTTTAGCTATGGTATTTAATACTCGGCATAGTCCATAGTGCCCTCACACCCACACTAACATGCAATTTGTCTTCCAGGATTATTTGTTATTAATTAATATGTTTCAAGATTGTCATTCCTAATTTTTATTCGATTGTATTTGTTGAAATGTTCCAAGCAATTCAATCCAAAAAGACAACTCTCTAATACGTAAATTACGAGAGATATCATAGTTATGTTTAAATGCAATTTTAAGTTAATTGTTCTTAATATATTGTAATTTTCTTTCCACATATGTATAGTCAAAATATGAAATCATCTGCATGATTTTTTTCAAATTTTTTAAATCTTTCGTTTCAAAGATATCGTCATCGAAAGTCAAGCAAGGAGAGAGTGACGGGAAAACTACGGTTTTCGTCCTTTCGCGAAGCATATTTTCTGAACCAATTTTTGTACATTAACAAATGGGGACTTATATGAAGCGCAATAAAGTAAGCTTTATTATGGTATAAGCTGTGTCTTTATCCGAATTTTTTCTTATGCGTAAATTACAAAAATGTGCAGCTGTTTTGGAGGGGCCTTTCTATCGTGAACGGATAGTAGATAGTGGTTATGTTTAGAAATTGACTAATGAATTCCCGGTAATAAGCGTTGAATTCAGATAAATTAAGAATTTGTATTCCTATGAATAGGCGATGTTTCCTCCGTCTGAAAATTCCCCAACGGAACAGAAAAAGTGTATATCCTATTCCTCTCAGTCGACTTGGTAAAATTTAACGAAAGCGTTTATTTAACCTATTTTTCATTATTAAATCTTTTTATAACTTATAAATTCAAAAAGTATTCAAATTTATATTTATTTACATTTTAATTATTTATTTAAACGTCTTAAAAAATGCATAAAAAAAAGCTATATAAATATGTGAATTGAAATAATTTTAAATCGAGAGAGGCGGACTTGAATCGTTTAAATTAAATTTTAAAATCTTATATTCCACATGAAGGAAATAAATCAAATCAAAATATGACCACTTCTGAGGAATAAAAAATATGTTTGTGAGGTGTGTTACCGGTGCAATTAGAAGGAATTAAATATATTGAAAACACGTTCTCTTTGGGAGAATAGAAAACCGTGTGGCGGTCACTATCGAAATAGAAGTGAATAAGTTTCGAAGGTATCTTATTCTTATGGTGGCATTTTAGACACATGAAAAAATCGCGCATTCAGAATAATAGAATCATCTTAACTTTTGCGCTGAAATCTGATAATATTCATTTTTCTCTATTATACTCTTATTACCGGGTTGGTAGTTCTCAGAAATGACTAACAAAAATTAGTTATTTTTTGACTAATTCAATTGGTAAGATACTTAGAGGGGCCTCTTGACCAATTCATTAGTCAAAACCTTCGAAGGGAATAATTCTTCAGTTAAAATTGATTGTACTGATTGAATTAGTTGAATTTTAACTAATTCAGATATAGCGAGTAGATGTTATTGATATCAATCACATCCTATCATTTTAGCGATTTAGTATTTTCCGTGAGCAAATTTCAAAATAAAAATGCAATATTCTCTTCTTTAAATTAGAGGGCAATTGTTTTTCTTTAAGTAAATTTTAATTTTCTAGTAAATTTCTAAACTAAACATTTAGCATTGATCATTTGAACTCTGAACACACTTTTTTCGTAAAATTTATTCCATTTTACTATTTAAAATTGCAATTTGTGCAAGGAAAACCGTTAATACGGTTAGTTATCGTGTAAATATTTACTAAATAATACAAAAAATGCGTTCAGAGTTAAAATGAATTGGAAAATTGCTTAAGACGGGCTACCACCTAAGACGGGCCTCCCTTAATATTTTTGTACGAAAATAACCTAACCTTTACCCTAACCTCTTTATTGCTTTTAAATCATGAATAATACATTTTGTAAATATGTTGATTTTTTTATTTATATCAGCAAATTTCATAAATATTTATTCCTTGAACTTTTTTAACATTTCTTTTCTATTAGACCTTATTTAACGCGTATTTTTATGTTTTATAATGTGTTTTCCATAACTAATATATCATACATCTGAAGAATATGTTTAAATAGTACGTTACGAATAAAATTGATAAATATAGAGTGTTTAATTACATAGCTTTTTTATTTAAAAAATGGGAACGTCTTAGGATACTTCGATTTATGTACAGATTTTCAAGACAATCTCAGCAGAAAAAAATTCTAAACATATGAGACAACATGCATGTTGCAGTTGAAGGTTTTGCCAATATTTATACGGAATTTCAAAATATTCACATGATTAGCGATTATTTTCTGGCAAAAGAAAGGTCAAAAAGTACCATAATCACATAATCATTTCCGAATACTCAACTTTGAATAGCTCTACGTAACTGAAAAAAAAAATTATGAAAATTCTGAAAAAAAGATATGGCTTTGTTGATCCTTTCTGTGCAGAATAGTGAAATTTAGAGCCAAAAATAATTATTTGTTAATAACTTGTTAACAAAAACGCAAGGAGGTGTCATCACCGAAACTAAGGAACGTACAGAGATGAATCTTGAAGCAAATTACAAAATTTTGGCTTTTGACAGTGTTGTATGTATTTTAAACAAGCAAAGAGTTGCCTTTAGATGCTTAAACAATTATTTCCTTTTTGGAAAAATACAAAAGACTTTACGATAATCGAGGCAACCGCATTCTCATCAGGGCACTTTGGTTGCGCTACCGCTACGCGTGCAACTTTTTGCTCATTGAAAATACATGCAAATCATTCAGAAGCCAGAAATCTGTAATTTGCTTCAAGAATCATCTCTGTACGTTCCTTAGTTTCGGAGATGACACCTCTCTGCGTTTTTGTTAACAACTTATTAATAAACAATTCTTTTTGGCTCTAAATGTCACCATTTTGCACAGAAAGGATCAACGATCCTTTCAAGCGTACACTTCTAGTCTAATCCGCGTTTCGTTTAAAATTCTTAATTATTCAGCAACATCGATTTTACATACTCTGGCGCTAAACTAAGTAGCTTGTGAAATACGCTGCGGAATTGTTTGTCCTTCATCTTGCCCTTCACCATATTCTCCCTGCAAAAATAGTGAAAAACTCCGTTTTAATTTTTGGTCAAGTGTGGAAGCTATTCTTACAATCTTTGAACAATTTTTAGTCGATCTGTAATTACTATATCTATCAAAAAACAATATAATTAATCAAATACGAGGTTAGGTCGCTCCGTGTATATTGGCCAGCATATTGTTCATCGTAAGATCTGCTAGTCGTATATCGACAAAACAGTAATATGAAATTGTACAAGTAACTTCTATACTTGAGAAAAATTCACGAGAAAGAATGACACATTTTAGGCAATTACAGGAATCCAATCATAGAATTTTATAACACATTAAATGATTATATACATTTTTATTCTCATATTTATCTTATTAATGAAATATACTTTTACATAATAATAAGAATAATGGTTTTATGTCATATATTTAAAAATTCTTTTAATTAAAGTTCGTGTTCGAGGGAACGTTGCCTATAAGACGAGCCCCTTTCATATTTGCCAAAAAAATTTCGATATATAGGCACCTTGATTTCTATACAGATTTTCGTGAAAATCTCAGCAGAAAAGAAATTCTAAAACATGAGACAATATGTGCGTTACAGGTAAAGGTTTTGCCAATCCTGATACGGTGTTTCAAAATGTTCTCATGATTAGCGATTATTTCCTGTCGAATTAAAGGTGAAAAAGTGCCATAATCATATTATCATTTCCGAATACTCAACTTTGAATAGCTTTAAGTCACTGAAAATAAATTATGAAAATTCTGGAAAAAGATATGGTTTCCACGCTGATTCATTTTGATAACAAGAGATGTTTCGAGTTTCACTCGTGTAAAAAACTACCAAATTTTGCCGACGTTTCATGAACATTGTACTTCACTTCTTCAGGGCAGACCTGAAACTGAGGTATCAGGTTATGTTGCTCTTATGTATACTCTCTACGATGCCTGTGATTGGCCAGAGCGTCCCACCGTGGGGACTGGTCGAACCTGATTGGCCAATCAAGTCAATCAAAATCTTAAAACACCCTAATAACATTAATAGGGACAACGGACATAATACCAATCCGATTTGGCTTTTCGTCATCCCAGATTTTTTAAATAAAAAGACTTGATTGGCCAATCAGGTTCGACCAGTCCCCACGGTGGGGCGCTCTGGCCAATCACAGGCATCGTAGAGAGTAAACATAAGATCAACATAACCTGATACCTCAGTTTCAGGTCAGCCCTGAAGAAGTAAACTGCAATGTTCATGAAACGTCAGCAAAATTTGGTAGTTTTTTACACGAGTGAAACCCGAAATACCCCTTGTTGTCAAACTGAATCAGCGTGGAAACCATATCTTTTTTCAAGAATTTTCATAATTTATTTTCAGTTACTTAAAGCTATTCAAAGTTGAGTATACGGAAATGATAATATGATTATGGTACTTTTTCACCTTTCATTCGACAGAAAATAATCGCTAATCATTAGAACATTTTGAAACACCGTATCAGTATTGGCAAAACCTTTACCTGTAACACACATATTGTCTCATATTTTTAGAATTTTTTTTCTGCTGAGATTTTCCCGAAAGTCTGTACAAAAATCGAGGTCCCTATATATCGAAATTTTTTGGCTATTATGACGGGGGCTCGTCTTATAGGCAACGTTCCCTCAAACACGAACTTTAATTAAAAGGCTTTTTAAATATATGACATAAAATCATTATTCTTATTATTATGTAAAAGTATATTTCATTAATAAGATAAATATGAGAATAAAATTAAAAATTTATATAATCATTTAATGTGTTTTAAAATTCTATGGTTGGATTCCTGTTATTGCCTAAAATGTATCATTCGTTCTCGTGAATTTTTCTCAAGTATAGAAGTTATTTGTACAATTTCATATTACTGTTTTGTCGATCTACGACTAGCAGATCTTACGATGAACAATATGCTGGCCAATATACAGTGGGCAACCTAACCTCGTAATTGATTAATTATATTGTTTTTTGATAGATATAGTAATTACAGATCGACTAAAAATTGTTACAAGATTTTAAGAATAGCTTCCACACTTGACCAAAAATTAAAACGGATTTTTTCACCATTTTTGCAGGGAGAAAAATGGTGAAGGGCAGGATGAAGGGCAAACAATTCCGCAACGTATTTCACAAGCTACTTAGTTTAGCGCCAGACTATGTAAAATCGATGTTGCTGAATAATTAAGAAATTTAAATGAAACGCGGATTAGACTAGAAGTTTACGCTTGTTGAAAATAATTAATTTGGAATAGCAAATATAGATTTGACTAAAAACTTTGGGTTTAAATTGGATATAATAAATGAAGATAATAACATATAGCAGTATGCTAACCTTGAAATTATATCTGTGTATAGAAAAATGGGTGGCAAAATTTCTTCAACTTGATTCATGCAAAATCATGGTAGTCGCTCTCTATTATTAGCATACTATCGGCGAGAAAATCATAGGCATCCGCCTTTAAAGCTCAACAGCTCAGCCAAAAAAATGCTAGCGCAACAAAAAAACAGTAATGTGAAAGCGGTCAGTGTTCTGCGCTAATGAGCTTGCAGACGTTAATGTAAAAAAATGTTGTGCTTAGCAGACTGAAAAATGTAAAAAAGCAAGGATATTCGGGCACATTTAAGAACAGTCAAGTTTGTAGCATTATTACTCATACAAGGGGCGGTGGAAAAAATTTGAAAAAATATATGAATATTAGAAAAAATGCTGTGAATCAGTTGCAGTTGAGTAATTTGAAAAATAATAAAAATTGTTGTTTAAAACAAAAAAAGCCCCCCCCCCTCCTTTTTGTCACTTGTTTTCCAACAAAAAAAATGTCTAAAAATATCGCGATTTTCACTAAAAATATTTTGATTGAAAATAATTACAGAGTCTGCACTGTAATACAAGATGATGAATTTTAAATGTAGATGAATTTCATTTTTGCATTAAATTAAGTAAGTCACTTAATTTCAACCAGATATGTAACTTAAGTGCAGTGTCACCTATCTGATATACGAGTAATATGATAATTAACTGACAGGTATGTTGAATTTAGGATGATTTTTATTCGCGCTCTCTGACATTCAATTCGTGCTGGCAGAAAGGCATGCGCGAAATGCGATGCGGCGATGTTATAATCGCTAGTTGACTTTTAAATGGCGAATGATCCTTTTGGTTACATCGGAAAAGTCAACCGCCTTTTTTTTACTGAAATTCAGATTCGTGTATTACTATGTATCCATTACAGTTTGCAGTTTGAATCGCTTTAATATCTGTATTAGAACTGAGGATAATATAGTTGCACATTTTTGTACTTTTCAGCAACAATTTTTATTACTTTTCAAATTTGTCAACTGCAACTGGTTCACACAAGTTTTCCTCATATTCATATATTTTTTCAAATTTTTCCCATCGCCCTTTATATAAGAAATAATTCTCTAAACTTGACTGTTCTTAAATGTACCCGAAAATCCTCACTTTCTTTCCATTTTTTCAGTCTCCTAAGCACAAACATTTTTTTACATAAACGACTTCAAGCTTATTTACGTAGAATACTTTCAGCTTTCATATGACTGTTGTTTTGCTGCACTAGTATTTTTTTTGACTAAGTTGTTAAGCTTCAAAGGCAGATGCCTATGATTTTCTCATCGATAGTAGGTCTTAAGATCATCTATGTAAAATACCTGAGTGACCTAATGCTTTCCATTTCCACGTTTGCCACAAAAGTACCCTTTGGAATGGTGAAGTGCGAAAGATAGTGATAATAATGTGAGGCAAAAGAGGAGTGGGCTCATGCTATCGCCCTGAAAGGTGACGCTGTCAGTTGTCACACGATGTTTTCCAGGTAAAATAGTAAATCAGGTTTTCCAAAGTGCATCAATCGCTACGTACTTCACGATTTGCGAATGAACCTTCAAGCTTTCCAAAATAAAGATGATAAGCCAATGGAAGATCGAATATAAATCTTTACGGTAATACATCCAGGCCATCGATAGGGCGCGCTTGCAGAATGCTGCGACCGATTAATCATATCGTTAAGGATACTGCCTCCACCAGAAGGTCTTGATACCTACTTTTCCCGGAGCGGAATAGTTCTTCATGTCCTTGAATACTTTTTTCACCTCTTTGGAAGTGTGGCGTGGGCATTCTTCCTCGGTCTTATGAGTGCATTCTACACCTCCTTGACGCTATTTATGTTCTTAAACCTTCTGCCAATGAATGACGAACTTCGTAGAATACTCATTCAAAATGCTTCGATCTGTTGAAGTTTGGGCAGATGGTTGCCAGTAACTGGATGGTCTTTAAAGATTCGTGATAGGTCAGAGAAAAACTGTTGATTTTCTTTGACACAACTTTCTCTCCGCTCTAGACTTTTCCTAGCGTCAGATTGTACACGCATTCAGTCAACAATATGCTACCTAATGCTCAGCAGCTTTCAATTGTGCCGTATGTTATAACGCATCTACAATTCGCGCGCGAGCTGTCGAACGTAAACAGTGAGGGCCACCTGACTCGTTTCCAATTGGAATATATATAATTAAATATTTGCCATAAGGACAACCGCAGGATTTCGCCGGGAGCGGGTGCTAATCTGGAAAATTGCACCCGCTCCCAGCGAAATCGCGGTAAAATTTCAGCCACAACCACGACTCACGACCGTGAGATAGGTCGTTACAGTCTGTAAAGGAATCATTACGACGATCCAGTAAAACCCTCGTGTACCTTAAGAACACGGAGCGACCCAAGGACAACCGCCTTCTGCATTTTTCCCGCAAGTGCCTTAGCATATTGTTGACACGCAGGGATGCTTTTTAGGCCATTAGCAAGTGAAGGCTTGGCACCTCCAAGAGCGCCGATGATAAGGACAATTAGTTTAACAGAATATTCCGGGTACAATCGTTGCAACTCCCTTATAAGGTCTCGATACCTCTCTTTCTTTTCATTCTCCTTGGCTATGATGTTTTTGTCAGCTGGTGCCGAAAATTCTATGACAAACATGGTTCTTTTCTCGAAGTCAAGAAGAATTATGTCTGGCCTCGAGTGTGCAACAGAAACAATTGTCGAGAATATAAAGTTCCAGTATATGCGGCACTTCCTATTCCCGGCAATTGACTCAATTTCCCTAGGAGCATTTAGAGGAGCGACATTAAGGTTAATGCCGTAAGAGGGACAGGGTTGGTAATAAAGCACACTTAGTGCCGCATTGTGCCCTTCAATGTAGGTCGTTCCCGCGTGAGTTGGACAACTAGATAGTAGTTGAGCTAAATGCTCGGAGTGTGCATGGCTCGCCCTGCAGCTATCATCGGGAATGTTTTGGCTCAAAATGTGACGACGGTATGTTAAAGTGGAAATGACACCGCCTTGGAATGCAAAGATGAAACCCTCCGTACCAGACTTTAATCACGGAGATTTAATAAACGTTAGCTCACAAGACATTGACTGATACTTCACATTTCTGTGGAAGAAACCGTGCATCCTCTTATCGAGGAGCTGTTCACGAAAGTATTTTTCTTGTGCTTTCTTAATCCGGGATTTCAGGAGTGAGTGCTCCAGATAGATAAGATTTGATACATTTTGCTCACTCCTAATACTGAAGTCAAGTCCGAGTGCTTCAGCAGCCTCCTCCGCTGCTTTGTACAGAAACGCTCCTTTGCCCACTTCTTCGTGATTCCTGACCATTTTAAAAAGAGGGTCTCTTACATTTGTAACTCTATGTGCTGTACCCAGAATAATCCTGTTGTGAAGACATTCAAGACTCAATATTCCAAGACCCCCTTGCTGGCGTGAGATGAGTTGCTCTCTGTTTTTAGCATAGATCTTAAGATCGTCCATGTAAAATACATGAGTGACCTTGTACTTTCGATTTGCAGGTTTGCCGCACAAGTACCCGTTGGAATGGAGAAGTGCTAGAGATAGTGGCAATAATGTAAGGCAAAAGAGGAGTGGGCTCATGGTGTTGCCCTGAAAGACACCTCTCTGAAAGGTGACCTTGTTAGTTGTCACACGATTTTTTCCAGATGAGATAGTAAATCTGGTTTTCCAAAGCGGCATCAATCTCTCGATGCACCCAACTATTTGCGGATGAACCTTTAAGATTTCCAAAAGACAGATCATAAGTCTATGGGAGGTCGTATCGAAAGCTTTCCGATAATCAATCCAGGCCATCGATAGGTCACGCTGGTAGAATGCTGCATCTTTGCAGACACATCTATCGATAAGCAGGTTCTCCCGACATCCGGCTACGCCTTTCTTTGGGCCTCGTTGTTCATACATTTCTTGCCACACAGGTTCAATTGCCCGAACAATCCTATCATTTATGATAACTGTGAATATCTTATAAAGTGTTGAAGAAAACTTCTTCCACCAGAAGATTTTGATACAATCTGGTCCCGGTGCGGAATAGTTCTTCATCCCTCCTAATATTTTTTTCACCTCCTCGGTAGTGATGGGTGGGCATTCTTTATCAGGTGTTATGAGGGCAACACATAACTCCTTGAAGCTAGTTATATTTTCTGAGTCTTCGTCCAGTCTATAATGAACTTGGTAGACTTCTCTCCAAAATACTTCGACCTCCTCCGGTTTGGGTGGGTGTTCGACAGTAACTGGAGGGTCTTGGAACAGTCGAGATAAGTCAGAGAGAAACTGTTGATTTTCTCTGACCCACCACTCCCTCCGCTCTAGACTTCCCTTAGCGTCAGATAGTATCCATATACTCTCAACAATATGCTGCCTGATGGTCAGCAGCTTTGACTTGTTAAGTGTGTGATAACGTGTCCGAAGTTCGCACGCGAACTTTCGAACCTTGGCGGTAAAATTCCTGCCAGATGTGATGTAGTCAATCACACACTGAATGCGGGACGCGTTCTGTCTTGCCCAACCTATCCTTATAGCAAGTTGATGCATTCGCCTTTTGGTCTTATGATCAACCGTTGGTTTTGTTTTACGGTTCGAATCGACCAAAGCTCTCGCTGCATTATACACACAATAATTGATAACCCGGAGGTCGGATTCTCCGGAAAAATGTCCACGAAGCTCGTCATCCATTTCAGCCAGATCTTTAGGCTTGAGAGAAACCTTAGTATTGATGTCTCTCCGGGTCGTAAAGCATCGCTCTTCATCTATTGGATGCCTGCCCGCTGTTGGTCTTAGTGTCGCCTTTCTCTCTCTGTTGCCGGCTTGTTCTAGCTGTGGTAGAGTAGGCGTTCCGCTTACATAGCCCCTCTTATGGAGTAGCTCAGCATGGTTTCACAGACGTTGCTGCGAAAAGTGCGATAGCTCCGGGTGTTTCTCGCACCACAGAGCATGCAGCCGCGCCATGTAACCTCGTTCAGGAGCCACACTCGCATCGTAGCACTCTAACAAGTACCATTTGGATCGGTTTTGATTCCTCTAGAATCAAACTGAAGAGCCTATGACAAAGCCACCGAACGCGTTCTCGGGTTGCGGATAGAGGGTCCCTGTACCAAGGGTTTCTGCTAAATATGGTTACAAAAATAAATAGACAGTTGCGGACAATTGTCCAGGGGTGGTCCCGAAGGAATTAACCCCCAAGCGGAGGTGTGAAAACCGTGCCGAAAGCTGAATGGGACCTGGGTGAGGTGTCTAGAACGGTGACTCTCGGATACCAGGCGACCTCTCAGAGTACGCAGCCTTATCGCTACAAGCGGGGCTCTACAAGGATGGACGAACTCCTTTCCCTAGCTTCTCGTGGGAACAACAATGACAACACCAAACATAGTTGTAGTAAGTGCGGTTCAAAACAACAGAACGCGCAGGGCTCCCGACAATGGGTCGGCCAACAATTTCGAACAATCTAGAGTTGGGGGAGCCAATGAAAATGGATTCAATGCGATGGATCGGCCGGATCTCGCAACCTTTGGGTGGACGCTGCAACGTCTGCGAAACCATGCTGAATACTCCGTAAAAGGGGCTATGTAAGCGGTACGTCTACTCTACCATAGCTAGAACAAGCCGGCAACAGAGAAAGAGAGGCGACACTAAGACCAACCGCGGACGGGCATCCAATAGATGAAGAGCGATGCTTTACGACCCGGAGAAACATCAAAACCAAGGTTTCTGTCAAGCCTAAAGATCTAGCTGAAATGGATGACAAGCTTCGTGGACATTTTTCCGGAGAATTCGACCTCTGGTCTATCAATTATTGTGTGTATAATGCAGCAAGAGCTTTGGCCGATGCGCGCCGTAAAACAAAACCAACGGCTGATCATAAGACCAAAAGACGAATACATCAACTTGCCATAAAGATAGGCTGGGAAGGGCAGTACGCGTCCCGCATATAGTGTGTGATTGACTACATCACATCTGGCAGGAATTTTACCGCCAAGGTTCGAAAGTTCGCGCGCGAACTTCTGACCCGTTATCACATACTTAACAAGTCAAAGCTGCTGACCATCAGGCAGCATATTGTTGAGAGAATACGGATACTATCTGACGCTAAGAGAAGTCTAGAGCGGAGGGAGTGGTGGGTCAGAGAAAATCAACAGTTTCTCTACGACCCATCTCGACTCTTCCCAGACCCTCCAGTTACTGTCAACCACCCACCCCACCACGGGGAGGTCGAAGTATTTTGGAGAGAAGTCTACGAAGTTCAGCATAGACTGGACGAAGACTCAGAAAATATAAATAGCTTCAAGGAGTTATGTGTTGCCCTCATAACACCTGATAAAGAATGCCCACCCATCACTACCGAGGAGGTGAAAAAAGTATTAAGAGGGATGAAGAACTATTCCACTCCGGGACCAGATTGTATCAAAACCTTCTGGTGTAAGAAGTTTTCTTCAACCCATCAGCATTTGGCCCGTATTATCACCTCATATTTGAAGTCGGAAGAGCCGATTCCAGAGTGGTTGGTGGAAGGGCGCACAATACTCCTGCCGAAAATAGGCAACTTAGCTGACCCCAAGAACTACAGGCCAATAACTTGTCTGAACACGCTTTATAAGATATTCACAGCTATCCTAAATGAGAGTATTGTTCGGGCAATTGAACCTGTGTGGCAAGAAATGTATGAACAACGAGGCTCAAAGAAAGGCGTAGCCGGATGTCGGGAGAACCTGCCCATCGATAGATATGCCTGGATTGATTATCGGAAAGCTTTCGATTCGTCCTCCCATAGACTTATCATCTGTCTTTTGGAAATCTTAAAGGTTCATCCGCAAATAGTTGGGTGCATAGAGAGATTGATGCCGCTTTGGAAAACCATATTTACTATCTCATCTGGCAAAAATCGTGTGACAACTAACAAGCTCACGTTTTAGAGAGGTGTCTTTCAGGGCGACACCATGAGCCCACTCCTCTTTTGCCTTACATTATTGCCACTATCTCTAGCACTTCGCCATTCTGACGGGTACTTGTGCGGCATCCCTGCAGATCGAAAGTACAAGGTCACTCATGTATTTTAGATGGACGATCTTAAGATCTATGCTAAAAACAGAGAGCAACTGCATCTAGCTCTGGGGATTGTCGAATGATATACTAAGGAAATTGGAATGGAATTTGGGTTAGACAAATGCGCTAAGGTTTATTTGAAGCGAGGAAAACTTAATGGCATCCCTGAAGATCCAGAGCTGGTTGACAGAAGCGCCATACGACACCTTTGCGCTGAAGAGACTTATACATACCTGGGCATGCCACAGAGCCGTATTCAGGATGTGACATCTATAAAGGATACTCTCCGAAGCAGATACATATGTCTTATCCGACAAATTTGGTCTTCCGAACTGTCGGCGAGGAACAAAACATGCTTGCCGTCTCGGTACTACTCTATCCATTTTGAGTAGTTCCATGGACGAAAAACGAGCTCTGATCTCTTGATATCGGGACAAGAAAGGTTATGCACATGAACAAAAGCATGCATCTTAAGTGTTCCGTTCCGCGACTGTACATCTCACGACGTCAAGTGTGTCGCGGTATATTGAGTCTCGAATGTCTTCACAACAGGATTATTCTGGGTACAGCACATAGAGTTGGAAATGGAAGAGACCCTCTTCTTAAAATGGTTAGGAATCACGAAGAAGTGGGCAAAGGAGCGTTTCTGTACAAAACAGCGGAGGGGGCTGCTGAAACACTCGAACTTGACTTCAGTATTAGGGGTGAGCAAAATGCATCAAATCTTATCTATCTCGAGTACTCACTCCTAAAAGTCCAGATCAAGAAAGCACAAGAGAAAAAGTTTCGTGAACAGCTCCTCGATAAGAGGATGCATGGTATCTTCCACAGAAATGTGAAGGATCAGTCATTGTCTTGTGAGCTAACGTTTGCTTTCCTTAAATCGGCCGGATTGAAGGCTGGTACAGAGGGTTTCATTTTTGCAAGCCAAGACGGTGTCATTTTCACCTTAAGATACCGTCGCCACATTTCGAGCCAAGACATTTCCGATGATAGCTGCAGGGCGTGCCATGCACACCCCGAGCATTTAGCTCACATACTATCTAGTTGTCCAACTCACGCGGGAACGACCTACATTCAAAGGCACAATGCGGCATTAACCTTAATATCTCTTCTCTAAATGCTCCTAGGGAAATTGAGTCAATTGTCGGGAATGGGAAGTGCCGCATATACTGGAACTTTATAGTCTCGACAATTGTTTCTGTTGCTCACTCGAGGCCTGACATGGTTCTTCTAGACTTCGAGAAGCGAACCATGTTCGTTATCGAATTTCCGGCACCAGCTGACAAAAACTTCATAACCAAGGAGAATGAAAAGAAAGAGAGGTATTGAGACCTTATAAGGGAGTTGCAACGATTGTACCCGGAATATTCTGTTAAACTGATCGTCCTTATCATCGGCG
>NC_046660.1:119904438-119916055 GCF_010883055.1 Belonocnema kinseyi | reverse complement strand
CGTATTGATTCCTTTACAGACTGTAACCACCTATCTCACGGTTGTGAGACGTGGTTGTGGCTGAAATTTTACCGCGATTTCACTGGAAGCGGGTGCAATTTTCCAGATTAGCACCCGCTCCCGTCGAAATCCTGCGGTTGTCCTTATGACAAATTTTTAATTATAATAGCGTATATGTAATATATTAGTGTTCTCACTTTGGTTTCGTGATAGGGATTAAGCTTTACTCTCATAATTTTGATCGCTATAATGGCAGTAGCACTGGTACTGACGGGGTCTCCCATGCCAGACAGGCAAGAGAAATTATCATGGAAGGTTTACTAAAGATTTTGAAACTCTTTTCGCTTTCCTGACGTAGTCGAGGTGCTCTTGAAGCCACCGGTAGGGCCGGCAGCAAGCGGGACGATGATGACGGTGAGTTGCAAGATGGTGAGGGTATATCTGATTTATCAAATAGCAGGACAGCAAGAACATCTGCGGCAAACGGGAAGCAGCAGAACATCAACTGTGCCTGCTGAGGATGCCTTGGCTAGCGTTAGCAATTTGCAGCAAATTACCTAAGCAGAAATACTGCTAGATAATCTTTATTCGCTCTTTATATTATTTCTTCGATAATCGCGCTTCTGTCTTTTTTAAACTTTAGGTGGCATTACAATATTCATATCATTGAAAGTTCAACCATTTTGATTGTCGTGGGGACAGGTGTACTCTTTTTATATTATAAATTCAATTACGATAAAACACTTTGTTTTTTAATCCCTTCAGCTTCTTCTGCATTTATTTTCAAAGATTTTAGCATTCCAGATTTCAGAAAAGTTTCAAGTTCTTACACTGTCAGGGAATTATATAGTATTTCAATGCTATTTTTTTAGAAAAGGTGACATTTCCAGGAAAAATGAAATCTCAGATTTCAAACTTTGGGTGATATTGCAATTTTCACGATAGCTTTTAAAATTGAACTATTTTACTTGCCGGGAGATGGGCTGAAGAGTCGTACGCTTTTTATATCAAAAATTAACTCACAATAAAGCACTTAATCCGTGCACTTTGTGAAAAATTTTAAAATCGCACTATTTAAGTGAAAAATCTGACTATTTGATTGAGAATGCGTTTGATCTTTGTTTCGAAAAATAATTAACTAATTAATCAAATAATTTACTTCTTAGCATGAAACACCAACCAAGGACGACACTTTCGGTTCCAGTTCTTACCTCAATACCCCCCCCCCCCCACCCATCATTACCCTAAATCTATTGGGACTGACGTTATAACTAGACGTACTTTGGCGTGAAATTTAAGCAATAAATAATATAAACAATAAAATAGCCTCGAAATGGATTGAAACTTTCGTTGACGAATGGCATACACACGGTAAATGTACACAGTAAAAATAAATACGTGAAGTTATATTCGACTGACTTAATTTCTAATTTGACTTGAATTAAGGAAGTACCTGCATTTAAGTGTGCAAACTATCTTGAATAAAGTTCTAGCTTATCTTGAATAAGAAATCAACATTTTTATACTGGAATAAAGTAAAGTATCCTCCTAAATTTCAATATTCAGTTCTCATAGTAAGTTGAGGGCGAACTGAAATAACTTGTAACGCTTTCGTTACCTAAAATAAAGGAATATACCTTTCCTGTGTTTCAGGTTCGTATTACATTGCATGACGTTACAGAACGCTTGCGCTACTACGCAGCTCGTGGCCATTTATTCTAGCCCTTAAACGGCCAAAACGCCACTACCGGTACACGGCTTTTCAACGGCCAATAACTAAGACTATTCGACACTAGAAAAATTGAAACACATATATTTTTATTGCTTAAGATCTCCTCTTTCCGTCGGTGCCAATGAAATTCCTCAAAAAATTTATTTATTATCCCAAAATGTAGTTTAAACAAAAAAACGTGATTTTTCGTGTCTATTTTTTTTGTGAACCATTTTCCAAAGCTTTTCGAGTCGGTAATTAACCTGCAATCTCACTAACCGGTGGAATAAATGTCTAATCTTTGAGAATTCATGGTTCAAAGATCGATTTTTCGTTTTAGTGTTTTCAAAATGGCGTCTTAATGGCAAAATTTTTGTGAAAAAAAATGTCAAAGCGTAAAGCCTCAAAAATTGCAACAAACTCCGAATCGGAATGGGATTCCGATGAAAATGATGAACGTATCATCATACCTAATCCAGATTACTCTGGCTCTGATGGAGGTGATTCATCAGATGACGAGAATTCGGGATCGGAATTTCCCAGACCGAATGTATCATATAGATCTGTTTTCCATAACTACACAGCATCTCAAAAACAATTGGAACCAAATCACGTTTTTTCATGGAGTAACGAAGAAAAAGTTTGGCCTGGAAATCTAGATGATCAAGTTTTTCTGTCTGATAATGTACGGAAAATATTTTATTTATGTCCCCTGTGGAGTTATTTGAATGCTTTTTCTCCAGAGAAATAAAAAACTATATCGTAGAAGCTAGCCAACAAAATGGCTTACAAATATCTACAGAAGAACTAAACACTTTCATAGGTATATTAGTGCTGTCATCCTACAATATCCGAAATAATCAAGAAGAGTATTGGGAAACTGACCCCCTTGTAAAATGCTCTCCTGTAGCTTTAGCAATGAGCCGCAATCGATTTCGTGAAATCAAATCAAAAATAAAATTTTCAAAAACTGAGGATGCTAATGATTAAGATAAAGCATGGAAAGTTCGTAAAATATTAAATTTATTCCGGCAAAATATTCAACAATTTGGTTAATCTCAACAGCACTTTCAGTTGATGAAATGATGGTTCGATTTTTTGGTCGTACGAGCTTGAAACAGTATCTGCCTTGCAAGCCTGATCGATATGGGATAAAGCTCTGGGGCTTATGTGCAGCCAATGGATATCTATTCAATTTAGACGTTTATTGTGGCAAAAATGATCCAAGCATTGGAATAAATTTATTGGCATGTGCACTTGGCTCCAGAGTTGTTTTACAAATGATCAATCCACTTTTCAATGGCCTTTCACGAAAAAAATTATCTGATTATCATCTGTATTTTGATAATTTCTTCGACCAGCCCAGATTCACTCATCCACCTGCATAAATGTGGTTTACGATCAACAGGAACTGTCCGTAAAGACAGAGTGAAAGAAAAGCATGAATGTGCAAAAAATGATCCGCGAGGATCGTACAAAGTAAGTCATGATCGCAACAGTGGGATGAATTTTATCAGTGTAATAGACTCAAAACAAGTCTCTATTCTTTCCACAGCATATGGTATCACTCCCATAACCCCAGTGAAAAGATTTTAACGAGCTGCTCAAGAGAGAGTAGAACTAGAATTTCCTCGAGCTTTTTCTTTGTATAATAATTACATGGGAGGGGTAGATTTGCACGATTTCAGATGCAAAAAAAAGCTTCTCCATCTATTACTTCAAAGAAATGGACTTTTGAAATTTTTTCACAAATAATAGAATCATCAATTACAAATGCTAACGTAATTTGGAAAATTTGCAATAAGAATAATATAGCTAAATTGAAAACGAAAAATTTCTGTAAAGAAATCAGCAGGAAATATTTGTCGCAATCAAACCTAGGTGATTTCGAAACTCACAGATACGAATCACGAACAAGAGCATTATGTAATAAGGAACAATGTCGCCAGAAGACTACTAGATTTTGCATTGATTGCAACATGTATTGCTGCTTACATTGTTTCTCAAAATTACATTCTGAAACAGCAGGATCAAAATGATTTCAACGGATTGAAATCTGAAATGAAAAAAATTCTCCATAAAAAAAAAATTTTATATGTAAAAAAAATATATAAAATCCCTTAAAAAAAAGAGACTATCGATATTCGTCGACCTCCACGTTGGCGATAGTTGGGCAACGTAAACTTTGTTTGCGGTAGACGGACGATAGATATTCGTGAATCATTTTACTCTTACACGATGCTTCGAAAAAATTCAGGCGTATTCCTCGGCTGATTACAAGAACTTTTTATTCTTAATGATTTTTACGAAAAGCGCCATTGGCACCATCGGAAAGAGGAGATCTTAAGCAATAAAAATATATGTGTCTCAATTTTTTCTAGTGTCGAATAGTCTTAGTTATTGGCCGTTGAAAAGCAGTGTACCGGTAGTGGCGTTTTGGCCGTTTAAGGGCTAGTCCCATCCTACTCGAATACTCCATGTCAAGTTGGTATGTGTCGGCTGTGATACTATAGGTCAGAGAACTGAGCAGCGCCACTAATGAAAAAAAATGTCATATAATGCATATTTTTTTTCTTTTTTTTGCTATTTTTTACCAAAAAAAAATTATTTTTGTGCTCTATTACTTTTCGAGAAAACAGGGTGGCGCTAGCTTGCCGGCAACTCAGCGGCGCCCTCTACGAAAATCCTTCATAAATCAATAAATTAAACAAAATTACTAGTTTATATTTTTTTGCTTTTTTTGCTTTACAATGAGCTATGGATCGATTTTGCAAAAGTCAACCCTTATTCAAAAAAACTACCCCCTGTAATGAAAAAAGTATTAAAAAACAGTATTAAAAATATGACTAAACTAGATTTTTATGCTATTTTTTGCTTTAAAATGAACTCTGGATCGCTTTTGTAAAGTCAACCCTTATTTAAAAAAACTACCGCCTACAACCAAAAAATGTATTAAAAAAATGACTAGGCTACATTTCTTGCTATTTTTTGCTTTGCAATAAGCTATGAATCGCTTTTGTAAAGTTAACCCTTATTCAAAAAAACTACCCCCTGTAATGAAAAAAGTATTAAAAAACAGTATTAAAAATATGACTAGGCTAGATTTTCTTGCTTTTTTTTGCTTTGCAATGAGATATGGATCGCTTTTGTAAAGTCAACCCTTATTTAAAAAAACTAACCCCTTCAATAAAAAAAGTATTAAAAAAATGACTAGGCTAGATTTTTTTACTATTTTTTTCCTTTACAATAAGCTATGACTAGCTTTTGTAAAGTCAACCCTTATTTAAAAAACTAAAATTAAAATTAAAAAATTTTAAAAAATTAATTAAATTAAAATTAATTGTTGGGACTTTTGTCCTCCTGATTGTTGTGCTCTCTCATTATTCTCTAATGTCATATCAATCGCTTTTGAAAAATTCACCCTTATATAAAAAAACAACATCCTGTAATGAAAACACGTATTGAAAAAAGTCGATATCGACATAGTTGGAACTTACTTATAAAATAGTAACATGGTACTTTCAAGCGCAATTATTTCTCACTCGTATTCGTTTCAAAAATAACCGCCGCAATGTATATCATTTTCCAGTCTATGTGTGTATATTCTAAAAATATAATTTGACTTTTTCTAAGCATCTTTTAATGCCTTTAATTAACTACCAGCACGACAATTAGATCTATTAGATTTTGGGCTTATTTTGGGCTCGATATTGGCAATTTTAAAGAGCTCACAAATTAGAGACTCCATTGATACTGGAAAATTGCCAAAAAGAATGATTTTTTACAATTTAAAATCTATAAGGTAAAGTGGAGTTGATTTTAGACGTTAAGGGTTGGAGCAAAAAAATCGGAAAAGGTATTTTTTAAAAACCCAAAAATAAAAGAATCTATTGACACTGGAAAATTCTCAAAAAGACGATTTTTTGACAAAGTTATATCTACGTGGTGGAAAGGGGGTGACTTTAGACATTTAGGGATGAAGCCAAAAAATCGGAAAGGATATTTTTGAGAAACCGACAAATAAAAGACTCCATTGACACTGGAAAATTTTCAAAAAGATTATTTTTTGACACAGTTATATCTCCGTGGTAGACAGGGGTTGATTTTAGACATTATGGCTTGAAGCCAAAAAATCGGAAAGGGTATTTTTGAGAATCCCAAAAATCAAAGACTCCATTGACACTGCAAAATTCTCAAAATATTATTTTTTGACAAAAATATATCTACGTGGTGGAAAGGGGGTGATTTTAGACGTTAAGGGCTGAAACCAAAAAATCGGAAAGGGTATTTTCAAGAAGCCCAAAAGTCAAAGACCCCATTGACAATGGAGAATTCTCAAAAAGATTATTTTTTGAGAAAGTTATACCTCCGTGGTAGAGAGGGGTTGATTCTAGACGTTAAAGGTTGGAGCCAAAAAATCGGAAAGGGTATTTTTGAGAAGCCCAAAAATCAGAAACTCCATTGACAGTGGAAAAATCTCAAAAAGATTTTTTTTTGACAATGTTATATATACGTGGTAGAGAGGTGTTGATTTTAGACGTTAAGGTTTGAAGCCAAAAAATTGGAAAGGGTATTTTCAAGTAGCTCAAAAATCAAAGACTCCATTGACACTGGAAAATTCTCAAAAAAATTTTTTTCACAAAGTTATATTTACGTGGTGGAAAGCGGGTGATTTTAGACGTTAAGGGTTGAAGCCTATAAATCAGAAAAGGTATTTTTGAGAAGCCCAAAAATCAAAGACTCCATTGACACTGAAAATTCTCAAAACATTTTTTTACAAAGTTATATCTACGTGGTGGAAAGGGGGTGATTTTAGACGTTAAGGCTTGTAGCCAAAAAATCGGAAAGGGTATTTTCAAGAAACCCAAAATTTAATAGTCCATTAACACTGGAAAATTCTCAAAAACTGACACTTGAAAAGTCTCAAAAATACCCTTTCTGATTTTTTTGCTTCAACCCTTAATGTCTAAAATCACCCTCTTTTCACCACGTAGATATAACCTTGTCAAAAAATTATCTTTTTGCAAATTTTGCAGTATAAATGGAGTATTTGATTTTTGGGCTTCTCAAAAATACCCTCTCCGAATGTTTGGCTTCAACCCTTAACGCCTAAAAACAACCCCTCTCTACCACGTAGATATAACATTGTCAAAAAATAATCTTTTTGCAAATTTTCCAGTGTAAATGGAGTCTTTGATTTTTGAGCTTCTCAAAAATACCCTTTTCGATTTTTTGGCTTTAACACTTAACGTCTAAAATCAACCCCTCTCTACCACGGAGGTATAACTTTCTAAAAAAATAATCTTTTTGAGAATTCTCCATTGTCAATGGAGTCTTTGACTTTTGGACTTTTCAAAAATACCCTTTTCGATCTTTTGGATTCAACCCTTAACGTCTTAAAGCAACCCCGCTCTACCGCGTAGATAAGAAAATTATAAAAATTTAACTTTTTGAGACGTTTAAAGTCAACCCCTCTCTACCACGTAGATACAACTTTATCAAAAAATAATCTTTTTGAGAATTTTCCAGTGTCAATGGAGTCTTTTATTTTTGGGTTTCTCAAAAATACTCTTTCCGATTTTTTGGCTCCAACCCTTAACGTCTAAAATCAACCCACTATACCTCATAGATATTAAATTGTAAAAAATCATTCTTTTTGGGAATTTTCCAGTATCAATGGAGTCTCTAATTTTTGAGCTCTTTAAAATTGCCAATATCGAGCCCAAAATAAGCCCAAAATCTGATAGATCTAATTGTCGTGCTGATAGTTAATTAAAGGCATTAAAAGATGCTTAGAAAAAGTCAATTATATTTTTTGACTATACACACATAGACTAGAAAATGATATACATTACGGCGGTTATTTTTGAACGAATGTGAGTGAGAAATAATAACGCTTGAAAGTACCATGTTACTATTTTATAAATAAGTTCCAACTATGTAATAACGCTTGAAAGTACCATGTTACTATTTTATAAATAAGTTCCAACTATGTCGATATCGACTATTTTTAATACGTGTTTTTATCACAGGATATTGTTTTTTTTTATATAAGGGTGACTTTTGCGAAAGCGATTGATATGACATTGAAGAATAATGAGAGAGCACAATAATCAGGAGGCAAAAAATGTAGCTTAGACATTTTTTAAACACTTTTTTCATTGCAGGGGGTAGTTTTTTAAAATAAGGGTTGACTTGACAAAAGCGATCCATAGCTCATTGTGAAACAAAAAAATAGCAAAAAAATTAACCTAGTCATATTTTTAATACTGTTTTTAATACTTTTTTCATTACAGGGGGTAGTTTTTTGAATAAGGGTTGGCTTTGCAAAAGTCATTCATAGCTCATTGTAAAGCAAAAAGCAGCAAAAAATCTAGCCTAGTCATTTTTTTAATACGTTTTTTAATACTTTTTTTCATTGCAGGGGGTAGTTTTTCTTAAAATAAGTGCTGACTTTACAAAAGCGATCCATTGCTCATTGTAAAGCAAAAAAATAGCAAAAATATATAACCTAGTAATTTTGTTTAATTTATTGATTTTTGAATGATTTTCTTAGAGAAATGTAATAGAGCAAAAAATTTATTTTTTTTTGTGAAAAATAGCAAAAAAATATGCATTAGATGAAATTTTTTTTTAGTGGCGCCGCTGAGTTGTCTGACCTTGATACTATGTTTCAGTAATTCGTGGAGTTTTCGTTTCAAGGATTTAAAAAGGTGCTGCAACAAAATCAGTGCCAATTATCAACCAATATTTGGATTATTAAACTCATCAAAAGAATTAAATTATTACAAAATTTTTTACTTCACAACGTGAGCGCCCTTTCAATACAATATGGAACGCAATTTTGTCTAAAAATTTTGGACCGCACCTGTACCCAATATACCATTTTTCCTACTTTTCCTGTATTTTCTTACAAGTTTGAACCCAGCTTGAATATTTTCTAAAACGAATAGTTATTATCAGTGGTCTAGTTCTAAGAACAAAAGTGGGCTGGCGGTACATTCATAGAAACTTTTGAACATCCCCATGCACACTATTTTACACGCACACGTGTGTGTGTGTGTGTGTATCACACTCGCACGCCCGGTGACCCATTTTAATCTAAAATCTGTACCATCAATTTTGACCTTGATTTCAATTTTCAAGGTCAAATGGAGGTAAGACCCTTTTCTTAAAAGAGAACCCCTTTTTTTACTGCGGATTTGAAAAGAGCGGGAAATTTCTCGTCAAAAATGACCTGTGGAAAAATGGTTTTTGTGACCTTGGAAAGGTAAAAAATTAAAGTCCACTGTCTGTGAAACGAACAGATGCCTTTTTTCTGAATTGTCTTGGTTTTTTGGGGTAAACAAACGTTTACAACAAACGTCACAAAAACCATTTTTCTACAGGTCATTTTTGACGTGAAATTTCCCGGTCTTTTTAAAGCCGCAGTCAAAAAAAGGGGTTCTCATTTAAGAAAAGTGTCTTACCTCCATTTGACTATAAAAATTGACTGCAAGGTCAAAATTAATGGTAAAATAAAATGCTCCCCTCGATTCTGGTGAACCTTTGTCCGAACCATTTTTTCGTAGATAAAGTATTTTAGAACATATTTGGGCATATTTGGGCTATTACCCAGTAAAGGCTTGGCACCTTCAAGAACGCCGATTATACGGACGATTAATTTAACAAAATATTCTGGATACAATCGTCACAACTTCCTTATAAGGTCTCTATACCTCTCTTTCTTTTCATCCTCCTTGACTATCATCTTTTTGTTAGCTAATGTCAAAAATTCAATAACGAACATGGTTCGCTTCTAGAAGTCAAGAAGATCCATGTTAGGCCTCGAGTGTGCAACAGAAGCAATTGTCGAGAATATAAAGTTCCAGAATCATACGACTTTTTACTATTTGATTAGTTTTCTCTTTCGTGCATGTACTTAAAATTAATAGATTTTTTTAATTTTTACTTAGTTGTATGTTGTATAAAATCACCAGACCCCCCTAAAGGGTTGCATTTCTTATTGCAGTAATTCTTAACGTCTTTTTCATATTTTAACTTTTTACAGGCCTTTTCACAGGCACCTTCTTTTCAAGCAGGCAAAAATTTCAGAATTTCACTTCTTAATTCTTCAATGTAAGATATAAAAATAATATATTTGGAATGTATGAATTTTTACGATTCCATGCCTATACAATTTGTCTTTAAAAGTTAAAAATTGTACATTCTAAATATATTATTCTCAAATCACTAATTGCAAAATTGAAAATTATTGCAAGTGCCTGAGACTCAGACTCGGAGATGTAGATGATATTGTTGTCCTGAAGTGGGTTTTATTCTTTCCTAAAATTGAATTCTTAATGTATTCTGTGGATTTTTAGAAATCTATTATGATGAAATTAAGTTTTGCGTAGAAAATCTTCTACCCCGCCTACTTTTATTAGCCCATTAGCCTACTTTATGGTAAACTATCGTCATTCTCACGTTGACTGATCCTCTCAAGCGGGCTACCCTTGTTCATAAACAGGCCAAAGTGACGAAATTTAACAATTTTTTAACTTTTCAGTGCGCACTTGAAAAATAATATATTTAGAATCTGCAATTTTTTACAATTACATGTAAATTGGTTGATTTCATAATTTGGATAAAAAAGATCACAATTTGGCAAGCAATAATATTATTGTTTAAGTAAAACTGTTCAAATTTCAAACTTCTTTAAACAAATTACATATGCCAGGAATAAAAAAAGATAGATTTCGAATATCTGATTCTGAGATCACCAATTTCAAAATTATTTATTTTTTGAAGTTTGACATTTTTATCTGCTTACTTACAAAAGTCTTTTACTAATCATACACCGACCAGGGTTCCATAGATGATAAACCATTTTTGCGTTTATTGCAAGTGCCCAAGACTCTGAGACTCTAATTGACGGAGAACGAACCATCGTTGTCTGAAGTTGCACGAGTTTAGCTTAGGCTTCCTTGCTGCAGAGAACCATGGCATGGCGGGGGTGATGGGAGAGCTCGGTGCGCAACTTCAGACTATGCTTGTCCGCTTTTTTCTAATAGAGATACATTTATATATATAAGATGGAATTAAACCCAACTTTAGCATAACGAAATACCATATATATATATATATATAGACCAATCTAGAGCTGGGGGAGCCAATGAAAATGGATTCAATGCGATGGATCGGCGGGATCTCGTGACCTTTGGGTGGACGGAGCGACTGAATCACGACTTGCTAGACTGCTACGATGCGAGTGTGGCCCATGAACGGGGTTACATGGCACGGCTGCATGCTCTTTGGTGCGAGAAACACCCGAAGCTATCGCACTTTTTGCAGCAACGTCTGCGAAACCATGCTGAACTACTCCGTGAAAGGGGCTATGTAAGCGGAACGCCTACTCTACTACCGCTAGAACAAGCCGGCAACAAAGAAAGAGAGGCCACACTAAGCCCAACCGCGGGCAGGCATCCAATAGATGAAGAGGGATGCTTTACGACCCGGAGAAACATCAACACCAAGGTTTCTCTCAAGCCTAAAGATCTGGCTGAAATGGATGACGAGCTTCGTGGACATTTTTCCGGTGAATCCGACCTCTGGGCTATCAATTATTGTGTGTATAATGCAGCGAGGGCTTTGGCCGATGCGAACCGTAAAACAAAACCAACGGCTGATCATAAGATCAAAAGACGAATGCATCAACTTGCCATAAAGATAGGCTGGGCAAAACAGTACGCGTCCCGCATTCAATGTGTGATTGACTACATCACGTCTGGCAGAAATTTTACCGCCAAGGTTCGAAAGTTCGCCCGCGAACCCCGGACCCGTTATCACACACTTAACAAGTCAAAGCTGCTGACCATCAGGCAGCATATTGTTGAGAGAATACGGATACTATCTGACGCTAAGAGA
>NC_046660.1:119902854-119904338 GCF_010883055.1 Belonocnema kinseyi | reverse complement strand
TTCAAGGAGTTATGTGTTGCCCTCATAACACCTGATAAAGAATGCCCACCCATCACTACCGAGGAGGTGAACAAAGTATTAAGAGGGATGAAGAACTATTCCACTCCGGGAACAGATTGTATCAAAACCTCCTGGTGGAAGAAGTTTTCTTCAACCCATCAGCATTTGGCCCGTATTATCACCTCATATTTGAAGTCGCAAGAGCCGATTCCAGAGTGGTTGGTGGAAGGGCGCACAATACACCTGCCGAAAATAGGCAACTTAGCTGACCCGAAGAACTACAGGCCAATAACTTGTCTGAACACGCTTGATAAGATATTCACAGCTATCCTAAATGATAGGATTGTTCGGGCAATTGAACCTGTGTGGCAAGAAATGTATGAACAACGAGGCTCAAAGAAAGGCGTAGCCGGATGTCGGGAGAACCTGCTCATCGATAGATGTGTCGGCAAAGATGCAGCATTCTACCAGCGTGACCTATCGATGGCCTGGATTGATTATCGGAAAACTTTCGATTCTACATCCCATAGACCTATCATCTGTCTTTTGGAAATCTTAAAGATTCATCCGCAAATAGTTGGGTGCATAGAGAGATTGATGCCGCTTTGGAAAACCAGATTTACTATCTCATCTGGAAAAAATCGTGTGACAACTAACAAGGTCACGTTTCAGAGAGGTGTCTTTCAGGACGACACCATGAGCCCACTCCTCTTTTGCCTTACATTATTGCCACTATCTCTAGCACTACGCCATTCCGACGGGTACTTGTGCGGCAAACCTGCAGATCGAAAGTACAAGGTCACTTATGTATTTTACATGGACGATCTTAAGATCTATGCTAAAAACAGAGAGCAACTACATCTAGCTCTGGGGATTTTCGAACGATATATTAAGGAAATTGGAATGGAATTTGGGTTAGACAAATGCGCCAAGGTCTATTTGAAGCGAGGAAAACTTAATGGCATCCCTGAAGATCCTGAGCTCGTTGATAGAAGCGCCATACGACACCTTTGCGCTGGAGAGACTTATACATACCTGGGCGTGCCACAGAGCCGCATTCAGGATGTGACATCTATAAAGGATACTCTCCGAAACGGATACAAACGTCTAGTCCGACAGATTTGATCTTCCGAACTGTCGGAGAGGAACAAAGTATCTGCAACGAAAATCCTTGCCGTCCCGGTACTACTCTATTCATTTGGAGTAGTTCCATGGACGAAGAACGAGCTCAGATCTCTTGATATCGGGACAAGAAAGGTTATGCACATGAACAAAAGCATGCATCTTAAGTCTTCCGTTCCGCGACTGTACATCTCACGCCGCCAAGGGGGGCGCGGAATATTGAGTCTGGAATGTCTTCACAACAGGATTATTCTGAGTATAGCACATAGAATTGCAAATGGAAGAGACCCTCTTCTTAAAATGGTCAGGAATCACGAGGAAGTAGGCAAAGGAGCATTTCTGTACAAAGCAGCGGAGGAGGC
>NC_046660.1:119894913-119902754 GCF_010883055.1 Belonocnema kinseyi | reverse complement strand
AATGAAAAGAAAGAGAGGTATCGAGATCTTATAAGGGAGTTGCAACGATTGTACCCGGAATATTCTGTTAAACTGATCGTCCTTATCATCGGCGCTCTTGGAAGTGCCAAACTTTCACTTGCTAATGCCCTAAAAAGCATCCCTGCGTGTCAACAATATGCTAGAACACTTGCGGGAAAAATGCAGAAGGCGGTTGTCCTTGGGTCGCTCCGTGTTCTTCGGGTCCACGAAGCTTTTGCTGGATCGTGGTATTGATCCCTTTACATACTGTAATCACCTATCTCACGGTTGTGAGGCGTGGTTATGGCTGAAATTTTACCGCGATTTCGCTGGAAGCGGGTGCAATTTTTCAGATTAGCACCCGCTCCCGGCGAAAACGACTTTTCAACTAAAGATATTTAAATTTGCAACCAAATCAATTTTTAACTACAAAATTGAATTTTTATCTTAGAAGATTAAGTTTTAACCAAAGCACTAAGAATTTTCTACAAACTAGTAACATTTTTTTGGAACAAATTAATTTTGAACTAAGAAAATTAATTTTCAACCAAGATTATTTTTCTGCCGAAAAAGACGAATAGATTTTTAGTTAAAATAAATTAATTTCAAAACAAAAAAGAACGCATTTTTAACAAAATAATACAATTTTCCACCAAAAAATATTAATCTGAATCAAACAGAGGCCTTCATTACCAAAAAATATCAACTTTCTGCTAAAAGAAATGAGTTTTCGAACTAAAAAGAAGAATATTACACAAATGAAGTTGCATTTTTAACCCAGAAAAATGCAATTTCTGCGAAACTAGATCAGTTTTTAAATTAAACAGACAAATGAAAAAGAAACCAGTTCAATCTTTATAAAAAAAATTCAGTTTGACTTATTAACATCAAACTATAGGTTTAAAAAAGAAGTAAATCTAGAAATGTACTTGAATTTAAAAACTGAAGAGACCAAACGTTTTCATTCTTATCAAAGATTTTTTGCAATCTTCTAATTTGAGTTTAATAAACTCTATGGGTTAAAGTGGAACCAAAAGGGACAAAAGCTTAATTTTATTGTGGGGAATCCGGAGAAAGAAATTTACGTTTTCTGTTTACAATGTCCAGTTTAAATCTCACTGCCTTCTAAGTCTCTAAGATATAATCCCAGGCGAGAACAAGCGAGCGAGGGGTAGCGTGCTGGATGCAATGGTGGGGGTAACCGAAACAGATCAAAATGCGAGTTGGGCATCGCCGCTTTTTTCGACCCGTGGTTCTGAATCCTTGTGTGGCGCCTGACCACAGGTCGAAGAAAGGCACTAACTGTCGGCAGTAAAAAAAAGAATCCCCCCCCCCCCTGCTTTCTGTCACTTGTTTTGCAACCAAAAAAATATCTCAAAATATCGCGATTTTCACCAAAAATAAGACCATCACATCCTTCCAGGCGATTGAAAATAATTACAGAGCATATCCGTTATAGTTTGCAGTTTGAATCGTTTTAATATCTTTATTAGAACTGGAGATAATATAGTTGTACATTTTTGTACTTTTAATCAACAATTTTTATTGTTTCTAAAATTTTGCAACTGTAATTGGTTCACAACAGTTTTTCTCATACTCGTGAATTTTTACCAATTTTGCTTTCATATGGCTTTTTTTATTGTGCTAGCATTTTTTTTTGACTGAGTTGTTGGGCTTTAAAGGCAGATGCCTTTCTTTTGCTCGCCGATAGTATTTCGTTATTATGCAAAGTATTAGAGAGGGGTGCATGCTTTAGCGTTCGTAGATAAGGTTCTTATTTCACAATCAATCAAAGACTTGCAAAGAATGTTGAACATACTAATTACAAGCATTATGAGCATGGTCCCCAAAATTAACGCAAATGAAACAAAAATTATGGTGTTTGAAGGAAAGAGTAAAAAAGCAATGTGCAACAATGTAATAAATGATAAAAGAATAGCACAAGTTAATAAGTACGTATGCCTTCGTAGCCTATTCACTAGTGACAGATAGATGGGGAGTTAGATAGGCGCATAAGCGAGGGTAGAAGATTATCGATAGAACAGGAAAGATTATCAGAAGTAAAAATATATTAAATAAAATTAAAATGGTAATACATAATTTTATATTTGTACCGACAGCACTATACGGTAGCGAGACATAGACATATCAAGAAAAGGACAAAAAATGAGTTATGAAATAATCCTCAAAAAATGTGGTGCAGAAGATACATTATCTACATTAGTAGATGAACAGCTAATTCAACAAGTGTATTAAGGAAAAGTAAATGGCAGTGTGCCCAGAGGCAAACATTCATTTATTTTTACTATCCTCCTCCTCCTCCTTAATATTACTCTCGTCCTCACCGAGTGTGTTACGGCTATCCCGCAAGGGAAATAACTTACATATATATATGTGTGTGTGTGTGTGTGTGTGTATGTATATATAATACGTCTATATAACGCGTCTTCATATTGCTGATAGAGGGTCCCTGTACCAACCAAGGTACATTAAGCTAGCACCTCCACAATCGAATTTTTGAATTTTTCATAGTTCAGAACTTTGGGCTTTTTTTGGGCTGCAATAAAAATTTTTGGGCTCCTTTACTTTTTTCAAAAAATCAATTTTCTTGTGGAAGTGCCAGCTTACATTAACCCAGCACCTCCATTTCTTGAAATCACTAAATAATAAAAATTCAATTACACCAGAATTTTTGGCTTTTTTTGGGCTCTTAAAATCCGCAAAAGAAATTTTCCCCAAACCAACCCTCAACTTCCAAAATCAACCCCCTTGAAAAAATTGAAAATTTTCACTTATTTAATAACGGGATATTTTTGGGCTTTTTGGGCTCCCAGAAAATACCCACTTCGATTTTTGGGCTCCAACCCTTACAGTAAAAAATTAACCCCATTGTAACACGCAGATATGAAATTGTCAAAAAATAACTTTTATTAAATTTTAGAGCTTGAATAAAGTCTCTGATTTTTGGGCTCCTCGGAAATACACGCTACAATTTTCGGGCATCAACCCTTAACGTCAAAAATCAACCCCTCTACTACGTAAATACAACTTTGTCTGCAAATAAATTTTTCTAGAATTTTTCAATGGAAATACAGTCTCTGATTTTTGGGCTCCTCGAAAATACACGATACGATTTTTGGGCTTCAACCCTTAACGTCAAAAATCAACCCACGTTGATACTACTTTGTCAAGAAATCAATTTTTCTAGAATTTTTCAATGGTAATAGAGTCTCTGATTTTTGAACTCCTCGAAAATACCCGATACGATTTTTGGGCTTCAACCCTTAACGTAAAAAATCAAACCCTCTCTACCACGTGCATACAACTTTGTCTGCAAATAAATTTTTGTAGAATTTTTTAATAGAAATAGAGTCTCTGATTCTTGGGCTCCTCGAAAATACACGATATGATTTTGGGCTTCAAACCTTAACGTCAAAAATCAACCCACGTTGATACTACTTTGTCAAAAAATCAATTTTTCTAGAATTTTTTAATGGTAATAGAGTCTCTGATTTTTGAACTCCTCGAAAATACCCGATACGATTTTTGGGCTTCAACCCTTAACGTAAAAAATCAAACCCTCTCTACCACGTAAATACAACTTTGTCTGCAAATAAATTTATGTAGAATTTTTTAATAGAAATAGAGTCTCTGATTCTTGGGCTCCTCGAAAATACACGATATGATTTTGGGCTTCAAACCTTAACGTCAAAAATCAACCCACGTAGATACTACTTTGTCAAAAAATCAATTTTTCTAGACTTTTTTAATGGTAATAGAGTCTCTGATTTTTGGGCTCCTCGAAAGTACCTGATACGATTTTTGGGCTTCAACCCTTAACGTCAAAAATCCACCCCTCTCTACCACGTAAATACAACTTTGTCTGCAAATAAATTTATGTAGAATTTTTCAATTTATTTGCAGACAAAGTTGTATTTACGTGGTAGAGAGAGGTTGATTTTTGGCGTTAAGGGTTGAAGCCCAAAAATCGTAGCGTGTATTTTCGAGGAGCCCAAAAATCATAGACCCTATTTCCATTAAAAAATTCCACAAAAATTAATTTGCAAACAAAGTTGTATTTACGTGGCAGAGAGGGGTTGATTTTTAACGTTAAGGATTGAAGCTAAAAATCATATCCGGTATTTTCGAGGAGCTCGAAAATCAGAGACTCTATTACCTAACCTCAACCGACACAGGGTCGTGTCCCACCACTACTCAGGTTTACGGGCTAGCCTTGGTAGTCGCATCCGTACAGGCTACCAGTGGCTGCATGCCTGACAGGGCTGTATACGTCTATGGCTTTAAGGTTAGGAAACAGTAATAGTTTTATACATCCGAGAGCACTCATCACAAGGACAATTATTTGAACCGAATGTTTTAGGTATATTCGTTGCAGCTCCCTTCTAATATCTTGATGCCTTCCATCTTTTTTATTCTCGTTGGCAGTAATGTTGTAGTGGACTGGAGCCGAGAATTCGATCACGAATATAGTTTGTTTTTCGAAATATTGGATAACGATGTGAGGCTTCAGGTATGCAATATAGACTGCTGTCCGAAAATCGTAGTTCCAGAAAATTTGACACTTCTTGATTTGAACGATTGACTTTATCTTCCTCGGAGCGTTCGGCAGGGCAAGGTCACGGCCAATATAGTAAGAGAAACAAAAATGGTAATAAAGCACTCTTAGGGTCACATTATGGCAATAATACGCCAATCCTACGTGTAAGTGAGATACCCGGATAGTGTGTGTTCTAGGCACTCAGTGTGTGCATGACACGCTCCTCACCTACACAGTAAAAAAAGGATCAATTTTGTTGCAGAGCATTTTGCTCCAGGGATCATTTGACTCTCGAGATCGTAATGATTATCCATTCCAATCAATTTGATCGCATTTTTTGGTTAATTGGTCAGGCTACACAAAATGGCCGCCAATTATTGGCGCTGGTGTCATAACGACATAACCTAAAAATGGTATGTAACCGCACGCAAGTGACAACTACACTTAACAGGTGATATTTTCTAATATCAGATTTCGTTAGTTTTTCAACTTTTCAAGTACACTGCACGACCAGAAACCATAAAAAGCTTGAATATGAGCTGAAGTATTGTAAGAATGTCAGCCATCTTGGCTTGACTTCATACATGATCCCGAATCAGATCATAATAATCTCAAAATTCAATCATTCTCTTCGGCCAATCAAAATGCTTTTGAATTCGGTATCATTTTTGTTGCATACCAAAACGATATTGATTTCGGTCACGGTATACTAGGGTCGAAATGACACTGTCCTGACATGCAAAAATAAATCCTTCTGTACCTGAATTAAGTACTGCTGATCTGAGGAAAGCAAGTTTGCTTTCTTACTCCTGAAGCTAACATTCGGACCAAGGGTCTCAACCACCTGCTCCGCGGCTTTGTAAAGGGACATTCCTTTGCCGCAATCATCTCGTATTTCCTGACCATTTTGAGGACAGGATTTCTTCCATTTGCAACCATCCTTCGCGAGGTTATATCGAGGGCCGCAAGCTCGAGCTTCGTCCATGGACCTAATCCAATAGAGTATAATAAAACCGGGACAATAAGCATGTTAGTGCATAAATACTTTGTTATATTCCAACAAATTGGAAGACCAAAGAGTTCGAGAAAGACGCTTATTTCTTTCTCGAAGAGACAATTCACTAATGTTATATCCTGAATGCGACTATAAGGAATGCCTAGGTACGTATAAGCCTTCCAAGTGTCCGGATATCTAATAATATTCATATTCACAAGCTCGGGGTCTCTCAGAACGCTAGCAATTTTTCGTTGCTTCAGATTGATCTTGGCATACTTGTTACATCCGAAATCCAGACGAATCTCTCTTGCGTACCCAGCCATAATATTCAAAGCATTCTCATGTTGCTTTAAACTAGAAACATAGATGTTCAGCTCATCCGTATGAAATACATGAGGACCTGATGTTCGCGATGATTTTTGTCGCCACACCAAAGGTACCCAGAAAAATTGCGTATTGCGGAGGAAAGAGGCGGAAGTGTAATGCAAAAGAGTAAAGAGATCATGATGTCGCCCTGAAAGATGCCCCTCAGGAAGAACACGTGGCTCGTTGTGCACGATCATTTTTAGATGAGATAGTAAATCTAGTTTTATAGAGAGGCATCAAACCCTCTATGCATCTCACTATGTGTGAATGAACCTTGAAGCTTTCTAACAAACACATGATAAGGTTAATGGCCAGTAGTTCTCTAGGTTGAACAAGTCGCCTTTCTTCGGTTTGAGGATACTGCCTCCTAACACCAGCCATTGCAGAATAAGCGTCCACGAACTTTAAATATGAGTGGCCAGGAAAAGCCGATATAGCTGAGAGAAGGATATTTTATTCCTCAGAACTAAAAAGTGTATCGTTCTTGCACCAACAGTATTGGATGATCCTCACAGCTATATCGGTATAAACATAGCAACTATACTAGTATTCCCAAACGTCATATTGCTTCACGAAGAATACAAGTTCATGGACGTGACAATACGTGATATGATAATTTCTTCTAAAGTTATGGTGCAAAGACTAACCTATTATCAATTAGCGATTCGGGTTGCCGTAGAAACCATCTCCAGTAGCTAATCTACAGGTTTATAAATTTCCAAGTCGATCTATGCAACGGTGTGGACGGTATAGAGCTTCAAGGGTAAAAACTTGAATTTTATATGGTAGATTAAAGAATGACATATTGCAACTTGATCCAATTCTGCTAATTTTGTCTCTTTTAGTTATGTGATATGTGAGTGGTATCCAGCAGATTTCACCCCTATTTTATTATACTTCCATAAGATTGTACATGTTAATTTTGATTTTTTCGTGATACAAGCTCTTATGCTTAAAAAAATATGGATCGTATATTTATATTGCTTATAAATCTTCATTCACAAAATTTGCACTAAATTTGATCATTTTAAGTATCCTTAAGTAACAAAAATAGCTTTCTGTTGCTGCTACTAAAAGAAAGTTATTTATAGAAAATTTTTATAGAACATTTTTATAAAAAGACATGTTTTTAAATTTTTTCGCAAAAAATATTATAATATTTACAGCAAAAAAGTTCTATAATGAAGCATTATGTTTTAAGTGTACCCACTAAAAATTTGAAATGTTTTTGTCGTTGCGTGCCCTATTAGACTTTCTAATAGTTTTCTAGTAGGAGTCGCTCTTCCAAAATCTTACTAAAAAGAAAGGCCCCTGCAAGCATCCTGTGGAGGTTTTTTTCAATTAAACTAGATTAGATCGGCATATTATTTGAAATTCTCTAATAATATGTATATCTCATTTAGTACAAGTAGGTATGCAAACCATTCAAAATAGTATGCAGTGAGATGAATGCTCTGTAAATCACAGTTTAAACTTAATTTTCAAATACTTCCAGTTTTTAATATAAGGAAATCTTGAATCTTATACAAGACCTAGCATTTTCCCAAGAAAATTCTCAAAATCAACATGTTAAAAGTCAAATATTTATGTGAACCATTAAAATTAATTTCTTAAAATTGAACATTCAAACAATAATAATAATTTTCAGACTATCTTTAATTGAGTGAAAGATACTGTAAGTGCAGAGTAGAGCAAAGAAATTAATTTTTATTGATTTCTAAAGCGTTGTTAGAACATTCGAAATTACAAACAAAAGAAAACGGGTTTTGGCTTTTTAAAATTTAATTGAAAAACACATTTTGTTAAAAACTAATTCATAGCAATTCATTATATTTTTACGATAAAAAAAAGGTAAAAAAAAGAAATTTAAACCTACAAACTAAAAATAACGCCGAGATTTTGAACCGGGGGGGGGGGGGG
>NC_046660.1:119883025-119894882 GCF_010883055.1 Belonocnema kinseyi | reverse complement strand
TCGCTTTTTATTGTAACGCTGCTGAAGGCTGGTGACCTTCTCAGCATGGAAACAGAAACACAAACCCAAGGCGACTCTCTCGATTCCAGTTCTACCTTCCCCATCTCCCAACCCTCCCTTATTATCTGAAGTTTTTGGTGGGACTGACGCTAGAACTACAATCTCCACCATATGACGATTTGATACTTAACTTTAACATGATTTCGACTCAGAAAATAAACTTATTGCATAAAGGTGTTAGTTGGGCGTATAATCTAAACAATGTATAATACAAACTTTAAAAAAGCCTCGGAAAGGACTGGAACTTTTAATGACAAAAGGCATGCACACGGAAAATCTGAAGGTCATGTTTCAGGCGACGAATGGAGACTGGGTGTTTGGAATGCTAGGGGAGTAAATGATCTGAAGGTAAAAGAATTGCGTGAAACTATGGACGTAAAGAAACTAGATATTTTATGTGTGCCCGAAACAAAGAAAAAGGGATGCGAAACTAAAGACATAAAAAACGGCGTGTTGAAAAGCGGATTTGAAATATGGTCAGGAGTAGACTGTGAATCACATGGTAAACAAGGAGTAGGTCTGATTTTGAATGAAGGAGCAAAGCAGCATCTCGAAGACCGTGGTTTCGTGTCTCCCAGACTGCTGTGGACTAGAATGAAAGTAGGAACCAGAAGACTATTTGTCATAGCATGCTACGCGCCGGTTGATAGTGATCCTAGAGAAATAAAAGACGCCTTCTTGGACACTTTAAATGACACAATAAACATTTGCGAACATGGGGAAAGAATCATTCTACTAGGAGACATGAACGGTTGGGTGGGCATCCAAAATCAGGATACAAAAAGAGTATTAGGTAATTTTGGGGATCCAAGAATTTCTGGTGATGCGTGGTGCAATAATGAAATTAAGGCTGCCCAAAAAGCAAAAAGAGAAGCATACAAGAGAACTTTTAACATCGCAGGTCTTAGCAATGAGGAAAGAAATAGACGTAGAAATGATTATAGACGCGAAAACAGGATACTTAAACGATTAGTTAAAGAAAGTAAAGATACAATTAGAGCAGAAAAAGAGATAAAAATACAAAACGACTTTGAAGGAAGCAGGAAACTACTTTATAAAAAAATGAAAGGAAAAAAAAGTACAGAAATTGTCAACATGAGAAATAGTCGGGGGGAAATGGTATATGATGCAGACGGAACACTAGAGGCTTTCAGAGACTATTTTAGGAGACAATTCGGAGATGAAGCTATAGGACACCACAACAGCGATGTTGAAAACGATGCGATGGAAAACTCAATTGAAAAAGTCTGTGTCACTGAAGTTAGGGACATAATTAAGAACTTGAAAAACGATAAGGCTGCCGGGGTAAACGGTATTAACGCTGAAATGCTTAAACGCGGTGGCGCGTGTATACCACATAGATTGTGCGAATTGATAAATTTATGTTTTGAGATGTGAGACGTCCCAGACGATTGGAAAAGAAGCGATTATCGTACCAATATAGAAGAGAAAGGGAGATAAAAGCGAGTGCAATGATTACAGAGGGATTAGCTTATTAAGAACCGTAAGTAAAATATATTCAAAAATACTTATTTGTAGGATAATGGAAATAACAGAAGCAAAGATTTGGGAAGTCCAAAGTAGGTTTATGCCAGCAAGGTCATGTATGGATCAAATATTCAGCTTAAGGCAAATAACAGAAAAAAGTTTGAGAGTAGGAAAAAAAGTTTTCTGCGCATTTGTACACATAGGAAAAGCTTTTGACAAGGTAGATAGAAGTAAACTTTGGGAAGTCCTGAAAAAGTATGGAGTCAATGGATGGATCTTACAAGCTATAAAAACAATATATACAGGTAGCAAAGCGGGTGTAAATGGGAAACTGAGTGAATGTTTCGATATTATTCAAGGTGTTAGACAAGGATGCGTTAGGTCTCCATGGTTATTTATATTATTTATGGACAAGTGTTTAAGAATGGTTCTCTTCGACGAAGAGGGTGTGGATCTCGAAACAATAAGGGTACGTGGGTTAGCGTTCGCAGATGATAAGGTTGTTATCGCAGAGTCTATCGAAGACCTACAAAGAATGTTGAATAAACTAGATGCAAGCATGAACAGCATGGGCCTCAAAATTAACGCAAATAAAACAAAAACTATGGTGTTCGAAGGAAAGAATGAGAAAACACTATGCAATATTTTATTAAATGATGAGAGAATTGAACAAGTTGATAAGTTCGCATATCTTGGTAGCTTATTTACTAGGGACGGGAAGATAGATGAGGAATTAGATAGACGAATAAATGAAGGTAAGAAGGTTATTGGTAGAGCAGGTCCCCATATCAGAAATAAAAATATATCAAATAAAGCTAAAATGGCAATACATAATTCTATATTTGTACCGACTGTACTATACGGTAGCGAGACATGGACTTATCAAGAAAAAGATAAGAGTAAACTTAACGCAATTGACATGAGATTCATGTGCATAATATGCGGGAAAACCCTGATGGACAAAGTAAGTAACGAGATCATTCTAAAAGAATGTGGTGCAGATGAGACGCTAGTAGACACATGGGAAAGAAATCGGTTAAGATGGTTCGGACATGTTGAGAGAATGTCAAATGAACGACTAACGAAACAAGTGTATCAAGGTATAGTAAATGGCAGCGTGCCCAGAGGTAGACCGCGGAAAGAATGGTTAGAATGTGTGAATGAGACCCTCGTTAGAAGAGACATAAGAAGTCACAGAAACAGGAGAGCCTGCATGAAAAAATGCATGGACATAAAAGAAGAAAAGAAGTGTGCCAGGACAGGAAAGTATGGCGGCAAATAGTTAATAAAAAGAGTGTCAGTAGAGTAAATGACGCCTGAAACAAAGACCTTGGCTACTAATGGACCCAAGTGGGTAACCTTACATAACGACTTCGTGAGGTTCTTCGCTTGGGGTGATTGCTAGAGAGATTGATAAGCAACCTGGGTCGGAGCAGTGTTGCGGAACGAACGTGTTATATACTTAAATAGCACGAGAATTCTGGATCAATCTGAAAAATCTCTATCCCTTCCACACACTACTCATTTCCCCTACCGAGTGAGTCACGCCTACCCCGAAATGGAAATGGCTTAATGGTGTAAAATAGGTTTAAAATATTTAATGAAAATTTAAATAGTTAACTTGTCATCGAGAAAGAAAATTTTTCTGTATAGTTGTTTTGGGGCTAGAAAGAATTATTGGAGTTTTTCCTTTAAGAAACTTGCAATTAAAAAGTACGCAATGGCTCGCAATTAACGCTTATTTTCACATAATTGCTTGCAAATAAAGAACAATAACACCACTGTTCAATCACATAGCTCTTACAAAGGAATCAACCTAAGCTTTTTTAAGCTAAGGAAGGGTCCATCGTCGAAAAAAAAGTAAAATAAATTTTACAATCAATTTGGAAGAACATTTCTTTTACAAAAAGCTTATGATTTAGTATTTTTAATCGATATTAAAAACCCGGAAAGAATAAGGAGTACAAAAATGTAAATGAATGACGTTTTCTGTCGCTGAGTTGTAATTCCTATGAACCTCAACTATTTGCGTCTCACTTTAATCCTGTTCAATCCAATGATGATTTTGTTTAATGAATGAATATTCTTAAATCGTGTTGAATTCGATATGAAGTGAAGGCAATCCAATCTTATTTAATGCTGAAAGGTGAAAACGACAGTTAAATTTAATTTAATTCCTTCCGTAAAGTATAATTGTCAAAATATTTATCCAAAAAATTCGATGTGACTCAAAGAGCATTCAACTCAATACCCAAGAATTTAATAGTGCGCCATATATTTGTTTACGAATAATGTTATAAGCAATAACCAAAAAATGTTATAAAAATATTTTTCAACAAATTTTAAACATTCAAAGTGAATAAATTAATATTAATAGTAATAAATAATAATGAAAACTTCTCCAAACAGGTTTAGTCAAACAGCTTCCCCACTTCACAAAGTATATTCTAGTTACTAGTAAGTTAATACATAAATCTATGTAATCCAAGAAATGAGAAACATGCTACCTGTAATGAATAGCACCCGCAGGTCCTCAAATTTTCCTTTTCGAAAGACCATGCTGCACTCGAGGTAAGGCAATCTGTTATTTATACTCTCCAGCAATCACTCAAAAGCCACCCGAATGTAACAATGAGGAATAAGATATAGGCGTTATATTCCTGAGTCCATAGCGACGCCCACACTATCATGTAAATAGGAAAGTGAGCTACCTTCCATATACCCATAGGCATAGAATATAGAGGCACAGTGGCCATAGACATAGTATAGTATAATTATATAGTATAGTTTAGGCAATAGAGCATAGGCGTAGAATAGTGATGAAGGTCACATCTGGAAGTAATTACATTGGGGAAGTATACATATATAGGTAAAGCAATAGGAATAAGCAATAAGCCATAGGGTCTGGTTAGATCTTTAGGTTCAGGTGCAGGTTCAAGTCCTTTAAATGAAGAAGGTAGTCATCGCGACATGGAACGTGACGATTTCCGGAAACCCTGGATTAGCGGAAGAAGCAAAAGTGGATGAACGAACGGGAAAAGAAGTCGAGATACAATCTTCATCCTTTCGTTGTTGACATTCTCCAACTCTAAAACTAAATGCTTGTTAGTAACTTTCTTATGAATTTTCGAAAACCCCACAGATCAGCAAATTTGCTTATTATCGACAAAGTAAATACTTGGGGAACACGTTTACACCTGCATCATAAGTAGGTTAGTGAGGATGCCTATAAAATATAAAAAGAAGGGGAAATATTAGGCAATCCATTGCAACTTAGAACAACTATTATAACGGTTAATTCTTCTGCTGTTACCCACGTTCCAAAAGTAATATTTAATGTGTACCACGAGGGTCGCTTTATAGCCCTTAAAAGCTGAAATGCCCGTCTTTATGAAGTAAAAAACTGAATTTAACCGCTTTAATCGTTTACCTGGAGCATCAGATACCTTCACTTCATCGACAAGAGTACTTCTAGAATAAATAGATCAGACTTTTTATTTTAGAGACAGCGATGATGATTCCAAAAAGCTGTAACATTTATTGTGGAAATTACAGCTCTATATGTAAGGACTCATAGTCCCAGCTCAGGATAATGTTGAACTTTTTTCTGTTTGAGAATTGTTTCTGTTTGATCGGGTTGAAACTTAGAAGAATTATAGTGCGAACAGGTATTTGGGGTTAAGATTTCTTAATTATATGCTTCATTCAACTTTTCCAGTTAAAAACCAGTGTAATTTATATTTATCTAGTAGGAAATATTATGTTTTATTATTTCTTTTTTAAAATGAGTGCCGCATTTTTTTTAATCTGTGTAAATTGCAAAAATCTGACTTTTCTTACTAATAAACACTTTTTCAGTTTCGACATATTACTACTGAAAGACCTGAAAGCAAGCCTTCGAAATTTTGAAGTGTCCAAAACAAAATAGGGAGGTCCAAACAAAATAATTATTGAATTTCAATGTGCACAGCGGCCTAAATTATTCCTTTTTCGACCAAGAAAAAACTATTTTAAAATAAAATAAAAATCGATTAACTATGAAAGCCTCAACTTACATTCAGTAAAAGTTTCTAAAAAAATTTTAATTAAAAGCAACCACTTTTCTGTCGTCATTAAAAAAACACAATAATTATTAATGGACAGTTTTAATATTTGTCATTGCTTCAGAAGACATTTTGAATTGTTTAAATAAATGTAACGTATTTAAATAATTATTTATTTTGATCAAATGTTTTAAATGATCGTAGTTTCTAAATTGCCTGTAATAGCTGGTCATTTTTTAGAGTAGTAAATTTTTTTAAAAACATTATTGATCATTTAAACTTAGTTATTGTTTAATTTCACAATTTATAAATATTGAGCTGGAGATGTCCACTTTTTTCTCAAATTGGGATTTATTTGAGGAATTTTTATTTGCCAAAGCATTTTTTTTCGATATCTTTAAACTTTATTCGGAGAATTTACTCCTGCTTAAAATCATTTAATATTATGTTTAATTCATACAATACGATTTTAAACATATTTTTGGGGAAAAATAATTGCTTAAACAAATTCAGTTCGTTACAAAAATTGAAAGATGGTCAATATATTCTTTCTATGGTCTACAGAGTCAGAAAAATAATTGTATATATTTTTCATTTTATATTAATTTTCAAAAGTTTTCGAAAGAAAACTGCTTAAGGATGTAAACTACGTACAATCAATCTCAAAAGTTGCCTATCTAAAATGACTTATAAAATCGACAAAAACATCTATTAATGATTTCTGTAAATCTTAATGGAGGCTTCTAAACACACTGCAGAAAAAAATAATTCCGGTGAAAAATGTTTATTTAACCGTAGTTATTTAAAGTTCTAGTTTTCCCTTTCTCTTTAGGGAAAAGTTGCAATTTTTATTTAATCCTAATGATCAAGGTTTCATTTTATTCTTTGAAGGATTCTCTACAATTCTATTTCGGAGGTGTCGAGTAAAGTTTAAACTATGATTTTTTATAACAATAATAACAGTATGATTTCTAAATTAATTTTTGAAAATAAAATGAACCCTAATAAAAATTTAGAGAGTCCCTGGAAAAGTCAAATGTGACCTTGATCATTAGGATTAAATAAAAATCGTAACTCTTTCATAAAAAGGAAGAAAAAAGTAAACCTTTAGGTAACTATGGTTAAATAAACAATTTTAACCTGAATTAATTTTTTCCAAATTGTGCTCAGAAGCCTCCATCAAGATTTACAGAAATTATTAGTAGATTTTTTTTGTTGATTTTATAAATCATTTTAAAGATAGGATACTTTTGAGATTGATTGTACGTGATTGTACGTAATGTACATCCTTAAGCAAATAAAATTGTCTGAACAAATATAAATTTGTCGAACATTATAAGAATCTCTGGTTCAATTCCAAAAATAAACAATAATCATATGTTTAAATAATCACATGTTTTTAAAAATTTAATATTCTAAACCGCAGTTACATTACCTTCCCCCAGCTGAAGGCCCTCGCTATCCGTATATTAACGTGTACTATATACCGCGCGCCATTTTCAAGAAAGAAAATACACTCCACTTTCAATTACAAAAAACAAAAACAAAAACAAGAACATTTTCGCGAAAAAACTAACTGTACTGACCGGTGATTAAAATATTGCATGCAACATTTCATCCGTTTATACCTAGTTTGGCGGTGGCGAATTTGACAGCCGTTTGAAGGACCTTATTCAGTTTGTATTGTAAGTAATTTGTTATAAGATTTGCCAATGAATATTCTTCTTTATTTCAAAGAAAATTTCTTTGAATCAAAGAATCTTTTTTCTGGGTATATTTAAATTATTACTAGAAGAAAAAAAAGTTTGGATCACCCTGAAAAATAAATGTAATTAACTCATGGAAAATTGTACTAAATCTTGATAAATAATTTAATTAAATGAAATTTCTTTCATAATATCCTGTTATACTTAAAAAACTGTCAATTTTACCAGTTTTAGGTTCCCCCGCTTTTTTTCTAGAATAATAAATATTTTGTCTTAAAAATTTAGGAAATGATAGCGAACATGCTAACGGACGTCCCCACACACTTTTTTTGTCGGTTAATTCAGAAAAGTTTTAATTTAGTAAAATGTGATTAATTTGTATAGAACTTAGGAATTAGTAACGATTTTTTAAGTGTTAGATTCCCCCGGCTTTTTCCCTCGGATAAGAAATATTTGGTCTTCAAAATCTGGAAAATGATAGCGAACATGCTAAAGGACGTCCCTGCACACTTTTCTTTGTGTTTTTTTTATAAAAAATTTTGATATTGCTAACAACGTGCGTGTATATTTCAAGGTTATGTATGTTACAATTCACCCGAGCGTTACTTCCAAACTACACAATATTTTGGCCGAAAACTTTTGACTTACAAATAAACGTAATAACTAATCTCCCGGAACTAACCTGGTTTGCAGGCAATCAAAAAAGTTAATTTCATCAATAATTTCCAAATTATCGGAAAGGCAGAGATGAAAAACGCCGTAACCTCAAAATAATGCATATGCATAAAATTTATATTTAGCACAATACATTTTTTTTGTTATTATCCCTCGAAAAAGAGTCCGGGGACGTCCGTTATGATATTTTATATAATTACTATAAGGTTTATCAGTTATTGCAAGTTGGTACTTACGAAGTACACCTCTATTCCTTTATATAAGCTATAGAAAGTTAACAAAATTATATCACTTATCAGTGGCGCAGCTAGCCCTGAGGGGGCCCTGTATCAGAATTTCTTGGGGGGCCCTTTTTAGGTTTTTGAAGTTTCTTAAAAGTGCTTCACTCATTCTGATTGTTGCGTCAAAGCATAAGACTTATCATTTTGGTCTCCTTTTTATCGAAAATAATATTTGAAAAATCAATGTTTTAACTTTTACAAATTCTTACAATAATTTTTTTTATTTATTAAAAAAAATTAGTCGCTTTTCATTTTATAGTCAAGAATGATATACAAAAATTGAAAATTACAATACTGAGCTAAAACACAGGTGCGTTCCGCTAGCACCTTCACAACGGAATTTCAGTATTTTATTTATGCCATAATTTTGGGCGCTTTTGGGCACCGAAGCCGATTTTTGGGCTATTTCAGTTTTCTAAAAAAACAAACTTTTGGGTGGAGGTGCTAGCCGCTAGCATCTCCAGTACAGAAAATTTGCAAAAATCAACAGCGCTAGAATTTCGGGCTTTTTTGGGCTCTTTAAAAATGCAAAAATTAAATTTGACAAAATAACCCCTTTTTTCTGAAAACTACCCTTAAAATGAAATGTGCCCTAAACTAAATGTAAGCATATCAGAATAGTTGGCTTTTTTGGGGTCTTCTTGGACACCAATGACGATTTTTGGGCTCTCTTATTTTTCTCAAAAAATCGGACTTTTAGGTGGAGGTGCTGTCCGCCAAGATTTCTACTATAGAAAATTTAAAAAATCAACAGCGCCAGAATTTTTGCCTTTTTTGGGCTATCAAAATGTTAAAAATAACTACCCAAAACAACTTTCAAATCATCTAGCAGATAAATCTATCTCCACAGTAATATTCTATATCAGCTATGAAACTCCTTTACTTTTTTTTAAAAATGAATTTCTTTTGGGGGTGCTAGCTTACATTACCCAGCACCTCCACTTCTTAAATTCACTAAATAATAAAAATTCAATTACACCAGAATTTTGGGCTTTTTTTGAGTTCTTGAAATCTGCAAAAAAATTTCCCAAAACCAACCCTTAACATCCAAAATCAACCCCCTTGAAAAATTGAAAGTTTTCAGTAATTTAATCACGGGAAATTTTTGGACTTTTTTTAGGCTCCCAGAAAACACCCACTTCGATTTTTGTGCTTCGACCCTTAAAGTAAAAAATTAACCCCTGTGTAACACGTGCATACGACTTTGCCAAAAAGTAAATTTTCTTAGAATTTTACAATGGCAATAGAATCTCTGATTTTTGGGCTCCTCGAGAATACCCGCTACAATTTTTAAGCTCCAACCCTTAACGTGAATAATCAACCGCTCTCCACCACGCAGATACGACTTTGTCAAAAAATAACTTTCTTTAGAATTATAATTTGTCAATACAGTCTCTGATTTTTGGGCTCTTAGAAAATACCCAAAGCAGATAACTTTAAAAAACAGCATATTGAAAACTTTTTATTTTATGTTCTCAACTTAATGAGAAGGTATTGGTTTTATGTAACATTTCACTTAGTCGGTTTTTCTCAAATCTCCACGTTTTGAGGCCCCCTGAGTCTGAAGAAATTATTTCTACGAAAGTTTCTGTCTGTAGTCTGCAGATTCACAAAGAAAGAAATGAGGAAATATTTCATCAAACAAATTCTTTTTCTAAAAAAATTTTTCTGAAAAATTGCACCCGCTCCCAGCGTAATAGCGGTAAAATTTCAGCCACAACCACGTCTCAAGACCGAGTGTTGGGCGATTACAGTCTGTAACGGAATCAATACGACGATCCGGCAAAAGTTTCGTGCACCGTAAAAAGACGGAGCGACCCAAGGACTACTGCTTTCTGCATTTTTCCCGCAAGTGTTTTAGCATATTGTTGACACGCTGGGATGCTTTTCAGGCTATTAACGAGTGAAAGCTTGGCACCTCCAAGAGCGCCGATGATAAGGACGATTAGTTTAACAGAATAATCCGGGTACAATCGTTGCAACTCCCTTATAAGGACTCTATACCTCTTTCTTTCTTCCCATTCTCGACAATTGAATCGGTTTCCCTAGGAGCATTTAGAGGAGCGATATTAAGGTTAATGTCGTAAGAGTGGCAGAGATGGTAATAAAGCACTCTTAGTGCTGCATTGTGCCTTTAAATGTAGGTCGTTCCCGCATGAGTTGGATAACTAGATAGTATGTGAGCTAAATGCTCGAAGTGTGAATGGCACGCTCTGCAGCTATCATCTGGAATGTCTTGGCTCAAAATGTGGCGACGGTATGTTAAGGTGAAAATGACACCGTCTTGGCATGCTAAAATGAAACCCTCCGTACCAGACTTCAATCCGGATGATTTAAGGAAATCAAAAGTTAGCTCACACGATACTGAGTGATTCTCCATATTTCAGTGGCAGATACCGTGCATCCTCTTATCGAGGAGCTGCTCACGAAACTTTTTCTCTTTTGCTTTCTTAATCCGGGCTTTCAGGAGTGAGTACTCGAGACAGATAAGATTTGATAAATTTTGCTCACCCCTGGTACTGAAGTTTAGTCCGAGTGTTTCAGCAGCCTCCTCCGCTGCTTTGTACAGAAACGCTCCTTTGCCCACTTCTTCGTGCTTCCTGACCATTTTAAGAAGAGCGTCTCTTCTGCTTGCGACTCTATGCGCTGTACGCAGAATAATCCTGTTGTGAGGACATTCAAGACTTAATATTCCGCGACCACCTTGATAGCGTGAGATGTACAGTCGCGGAACAGAAGACTTGAGATGCATGCTTTTGTTCATGTGCATAACCTTTCTTGTACTTGTATTTGTACTTTTTTGCCGCAAAAGTACCCAGCGGAATGGCGAAGTGCTAGAGATAGTGGCAATAATGTAAAGAAAAAGAGGAGTAGGCTCATGGTGTCGCCCTGAAAGACTCCTTTCTGAAAGGTGACCTTGTTAGTTGTCACACGATTTTTTCCAGATGAGATAGTAAGTCTGGCTTTCCAAAGCGGCATCAATCTCTCTATACCACTAACGATTTGCGAATGAACCTTCAAACTTTTCAAAAGACAGATAATAAGTTTATGGGAGGTCGGATCGAGAGCTTTCCGATAATCTATCCAAGCCATCGATAGGTCACGCTGGTAAAATGCTGCATCTTTGCAGACACATCTATCGATTAGCAGGTTCTCCCGACATCCCGCTACGCCTTTCTTTGAGCCTCGTTGTTCATACATTTCTTGCCACAAAGGTTCAATTGCCCGAACAATCCTATCATTTAGGATAGCTGTGCATATCTTATACAGTGTGTTCAGACAAGTGATTGGCCCGTAATTCTTCGGGTCAGCTAAGTTCCCTATTTTCGGCAGGAGTATTGTGCGCCCTTCCACCAGCCACTTCGGAATCGGCTCGTCCGACCTTAAATATGAGGTGAAAATACGGGGCAAATGCTGATGAGTTGAAGGAAACTTCTTCCATCAGATGGTTTTAATACAATCTGGTCCCGGAGTGGAATAGTTCTTCATCCCTCTTAATACATTTTTCACCTCCTCGGTAGTGATGGGTGGGCATTCTCTATCAGGTGTTATGAGGGCAACACATAACTCCTTGAAGCTATTTATATTTTCTGAGTCTTCGTCC
>NC_046660.1:119879405-119882925 GCF_010883055.1 Belonocnema kinseyi | reverse complement strand
AATGCATATGTATATGTATTTGGTAAGCATACAATTACTATCGGCGACAGAACTATAGGCATCTGCCTTTGAAGCTTAACAACTCAGTCAAAAAAAAATGTCAGCGTAACAAAAAAATAGTCATTTAAAAACTGAAAGTGTTCTACGTTGATGAGCTTGAAGACGTATATGTAAAAAAAAAATTTCTGCTTAGCAGACTGAAAAATGTAAAAAAAAAAGTAAGGATTTTTGGGTACATTTAAGAACAGTAAAGTTTAGAGCATTATTTCTTATACAAGGGGCGATGGGAAACATTTGAAAAATTTCATGAGTATGAGGAAAACTGTTGTGAACCAGTTGCAGTTGAGAAATTAATAAAATAATAAAAATTGTTGCTTAAAAGTACAAAAATGTGCAACTATATTATCTTCAGTTCTAATACAGATATTCAAGCGATTCAAACTGCAAACTGTAATGGATAGGCTCTGTATTTATTTTCAAACACCCGGAAGGACGTGTTGGTCTTATTTTTTGTGAAAATCGCGATATTTTTATACATTTTTTTTATTGGAAAATAAGTGATAGATAGCAGGGGGGCCCTTTTTTTGTTTTACTGCCGACCGTTGGTGCTTTTCTTCGGCCCGTGGCCAGGTGACATCCAAGCATTCCATTACACCATTACAGTTTGCAGTTGGAACCGCTTGAATATCTGTATTAGAACTAAAGATGGTATAGTTGCACATTTTTGTACTTTTAAGTTACAATTTTTAGTATTTTTTTAATTTCTCAGCTACATCTGGTTCACAACAGTTTTCCTCATACTCATGAATTTTTTGAAATTTTTCCCATCGCCTCTTGTATAAGAAATAATACTCTAAAGTGGACTGTTCTTAAATTTACGCGAAAATCCTTACTTTTTTTACATTTTTCAGTCTACTAAACGCAAAAAATTTTTTACACCAAACATCTTCAAGCTCATTTACGTAGAACACTGTAAGCTTTTATATGACTGTTTTTTTGTTGCGCTAGCATTTTTTTTGACTGAGTTGTTAAGCTTCAAAGGGAGATGCCTATAGTTTTTTCGCCGATAAAAGGTCAGACCTGCGGTATACGTTTCGTCGCACTTATTGCACACTTTTGTTTTAAATATTTTTTCCATATTTTTTTAGGCATCAGTATGATTGTTTGAAATAATTTGTGAGTATTTTGGGAAGGCTAAAAATAGCATGAAATTCAGATATTCTTAATTTTTGGCTGGGTGCGTAAGTTATTTTTTGGCAGTTTCGGGGACGTAGGAGTTGTTCTTGAAAAATAATTTTCTGCACGTATTGATAGCCCCAAAAGGGGTAAAATTCTGACGCTGTTGATTTTTTAATTTGCTCGAGTGGAAAGCGATAAATAAGAGAGCCCAAAAATCGTCATTGGTGCCCAAGAAGAGCCCAAAAGGCAAAAATTCTGATATGCTTACTTTTAGTTTAGGGGCATATTTTATTTTAAGGGCAGTTTTAGAAGAAAGGGGTTGTTTTTTTCAAATTTAATTTTTGCATCTTTGAAGAGCCCAAACACAGCCCAAAATTATAATGCTGTTGATTTTTTCAATTTTTCAAATTTTCTGTACTGGATGTGCTAGCGGTCAGCACCTCCACCTAAAATTCAGTTTTTTTTAGAAAAATAAGAGAGCCCCTAAATCGTCATTGGTGCCCAAGAAGGGCCCAAAAAGCCCAAAATTCTAATATGTTTACATTTAGCTTGGGGGCATATTTAATTTTAAGGTTAGTTTTCAGAAGAAAGGGGTTGTTTTTTCAAATTTAATTTTCGCATTCTTGAAAAGCCCAAAAAAGCCCAAAATTCTGGTGCTGTTCATTTTTTCACTTTTCAAATTTTCTGTACTGGAGGTGTTAGCGGCTAGCACCTCCACAGAAAAGTCAGTTTTTTTAGAAGAATAAGAGAGCTCAAAATCGGCTTCGGTGCCCAAAAAATGCCCAAGAAAAGCACAAAATTATGGCATAAATAAAATACTGAAATTCCGTTATGGAGGTGCTAGCGGAACGCACCTCTAAAACACGTGAGACACGTAAAACCTCTAAAAGATGATTTGCAGTATTTTTTGTGTTACGCATCAAAACTTCTTTACAAAATTCCTATTTTAATATTACAACGTGATAAGGAAGAAAGTCTGAAGAAAGAATTGTACATTTTTATTTTAAGGTTGCTTTGAAAATGTGCACACATTTTGCAATGCGTCTGTCGAAAATTGAGCGCGAGTGTCAGGATGGGAATTTTTACCTCAATATCCATAGAGCCTTAAGCAATTTAATCTGTAACTAGACTTTATTGCGTAGAAAATTCAGATTATGGAAAAGTGTAAAAAATTATGACCCAAAAAAGATGTTTTCGCTACAGTTTAGTTAAACCACTTTGAATAAAAATAATAAACATCTGAGTGCGAGATTCGACAAACGCATCCTAAGCAGGAAGTTTTTAAATTGAGGAACTTTAATTAAATTAATTCCATTTTTTTTAAATTGCTACCATTGCACAGAATACGATACATTTTCATTTTACACCAAAAACGGTAAAAAAAAACTAAAAAAACGCCACAACTGCTTCATTTCTAGCGATACGAACATTAAAAGCAATTCAAGGAGCATACATGACTTCGAATTTTGCTGTATTCCGATTGCATGATTGCATGTGATTGCAAGTGAATGCAAGTGAATGCAATGAATTCAGATGATTGAGAAAGAACTGAAGTGAATGCAATAATTTCTCGTGATGTCATGTGAAGAAAAAGTAATTACAATATAATTAAAAACTCTTTTAAATGAATGTAAGTCAATTTAAATTCATTGCATCAAATAAAGCGATTGCACTTATTAGTGGTGGGCTTGTCCAATATATTCTTTTTATTTATTTTATTATTGTGATTCTTTATTATAGCACAAACATAATCAAATTTTTCTTTCTAATAGATGCGTATCAGATTTTAATACCGAATTTTCCGTACATGAAGACAGTTCCATAAAAATAACATAGATTATTATTAACAAAACTGTTAAAAACAATTTAACTTGATCTCTCTTAAAGCCAGGTGCGATTAATTGTATGCAAATTTATCAATCTGACAATTTATTTTAGCACCTATATTTTACCATAAAAAATTGTTCAGATTGATGAAATGGAACGAATAGGACATTTAGCCGAATTTTCCTATGGGGAAAATTTGCTATTTATATTAAAAAGTAGTTCAAGAAAGGAATTTAAAAAGTTTACAGACATACGAAAATCAAATTTATGTAGTATCGCAGAGTAGTAGTAATATATATTATTTCGGAAATAAATAGAACTACACCAAGCTCTCGCTTTCAGTCACCCCGTTCTTATCTTAGAACTGCTGGCTCTTGCAGTTTCTCAGGAATGTAGGGCGAGAGCGGTTGCGACACTATATACAGTCTGTCAAGTTAAAGCGTGGGTGGCTTTACTCGCAGTCGGTAAGGTGTATCGACATGATTTTGGTGTCAAAATATTAAGAAGAGCTCCC
>NC_046660.1:119874279-119879305 GCF_010883055.1 Belonocnema kinseyi | reverse complement strand
ACGTATATTAATAATGATAATATTATAATTATGTTATATTATAATAGTCTTATTTATATCTTAATCCGCATTTGAAAGAAATTAAAGAAATTGGCGATTTTGAAATTCGTCTCGTTTAGATAAAAACTCAATTATTTGATTCAAAAATTAATTATTTTGTTGAAAATGTAAGTATTTTGTAAAAAAGGTCCTCTTTTCTATCGAAAGTTCAACTACTTTTTTAAATTTTTTATTTTTTTTTTTATTTGAAGGTTCATCTCTTTCATTGAAAATACATTTTTGAAACTGACAATCAATCAATACCATTTTTAGTTAAGAAATCGTGTATTTTGTTAAAAGGTCGTCTTTCTTTGTAGAAATTAAATTGTTTTATGAAAAATTTGAAATATATTTTTTTAATATCTTTAAAAATTCATGTATTTTGTTTAAGATTTGTCTTTTTTTGTAGATCATCAATTTTCTTGATCGAAAATTCATTTGATTGGTTGAAAATTTAACAACTTTGTTTAAAATTAATTTGTTCGTTGAAAATTATTTATCTTTATCTGAAAATGTAACTATTATATGATTGATTAAAAATTAATCGTATATATTGGTTAAGCTGGAAAATCGTTTTTTTTTATAGAACATTAATCTTCTTGGTTAAAAATTAACCTTTCCCCTTGAAAAATTAACAATTTTGTTGAAAATTGGTTCTTTTTTCTTGTTTAATTCAATTTTGTAGCACAGTTTTTATCTGAAAATTGTAATATGAAATTTTTGGTTGAAACTTTATCCTGTACATTGTATTAGTTAAAACACCAATTATTTGATAGAAAGTTAATTTATTTTGTTGAAAAGTAAACTTTTGGGTTGAAAATTTATTTATTGTGTTAATTAGATTTTTTTCGAAGATTCATCATTTTAGTTACAGACTGAAAACTCAACTGTTTTGTGAAAAAATTTTCTGTTTGGATGAGTTCAACAGTTTTTAATAAAAAAATGTAAGCCTTTTTTTGTTGAAGATTCATAATTTTAAACGAAAATTCATCCCCTTCGTTAAAAATTTAAGGTTTTGGGTTGAAACTTCGTTTTTTTTTTTTTTTAGTTGAAAATGAAACTTTTCTTACACCGTTCGATTTTAAAAATTGTCAATTCGTAATTAAGACTTTTGAGTTTGGATTTATAAATAAAAATGTAAAAATGAATAATATAAAGCGATTTAAAATAAACGAATTCAATTTATAATTTAAAAACTTTCCAATTAAAAAAGAATTGTAATTAATCCATTTTTATTAATCAAAATGATTCAGTCTTTAACATTAATAAATTTATTTATTTATTCTTCAATTCAAAGCATTGACAGTAAGTTTATATTTTTAACCAAAAGTCCTTGAACTATTCCGTTTAAAAATAAATTTACACTGTTTTGTAAAAAAATCATCTTTTTGATTTTGAAATTCAAAAATTTAAAAAAAGTCCTTATTGACTGAAAAGTCAACTCTTGTGTAAAATTAATATCTTTTTGGATGAGTTTAACAGTTTTTAAATAAAAATGCAAATTTTTTTTGTTGAAGATTTATCATTTTAGTTGAAAATGTAATTCTTTTGTTGGAAATTTGTTATTCTCTTTTTTTTTAGTTGAAAATTCAGTTATTTTGATAGTAAGTTAATTTCTAACATTTTCAATTGGCAAACTAAAATTTTTATCTCTAAATAACAATGCAAAAATATTAATCTGGAACAGCTCCAAATAAAAACAATGTAACTTTTACTTTAAAAAGTTTTTAGTTAAAAATTAATTTAATCGTTAAATTTTTAATGTTACAAACTGAAACTTTTTTGAATTATTATCATTTTGAATCTTAAAAGTAATAGCGTAATTTGTATTTTTTAACCAGAAATCTCTAAACTGTTAAAGTCATAAAAACTTAAAAATGGTAATTTCGTATTTTAAAATAATTTAATTTAAAAAATTGTAAAATTAAAAGGTGTTAAATGTTTGTCTTTTATACGTATGAAATATTGAGCGTTTAAATGAAACATTTCTGAATTAAAAATTTGTCAAGCTTCAGTTTTAAAAGTTTAAAATTCAAAAGATTTCCACCTCAAAAAATTCATTTTCAGATTTAAAATTTTGAATTTTTTAATTTCATCCTGAATTTTGAATTGGAACAGGATATTTTTCAAAGCAATTGTATGTATTTCTGAATTGGATCAGAGATTTTTTGAAAAAAAATATAACTCAGATCTGTGACAAGCCATTATAAACAACTATTAAAAACTATACAAATTTGAACAGACTGGTTCGCAATAGAAAGTCTTGAATTGTTAAAATTGTAATGAGCTAAATTTTAAATTTGAACGCTACAATTTTAATTTAGAATAATATTCAAAATTAATTTAAAACTTGAAATTATTTAAAATAATTTGAAACACGATGTAGATTTTTGCACATTTTAAAAATAAATCTTTTGAGAATTGTAAAATATTTAAAAAGAATAACAAAAATTGTTGTGCTTGCTAAGAAAATTAAAAATGATTTTTTAGTTTGAAAAATTAATTTTAAGTGAGTATTTGAAAAGATTTTAAAAATTAAAAAAAGGAATCAGGACGATTTTAAGGCAATTTTTTTAATTTGCAGTTTTTTTAATTTTAGGAAAAAATCTAATTAACACAATAAATCTATTTGCAACCCAAAAGTTTACTTTTCAACAAAATAAATTAATTTTCTATAAAATAATTGGTGTTTTAACTATTACAATGTACAGGATAAAGTTTCAACCAAAAATGAAATAGTACAATTTCCAGATGAAAACTGTGCTAAAAAATTGAATTGAACAAGAAAAAAAACAAATTTTCAACAAAATTGTTAAATTTTTAAGGGAAAAGGTAAATTTTTGACCAAGAAGATTAATGTTCTATAAAAAAAAAAACGATTTTCTAACTTAACCAATATATACGATTAATTTTTAATCAGTCATATAATAGTTACATTTTCAGATAAAGATACATAATTTTTAACAAAAAAAAAATTAATTTTAAACAAAGTTGTTAAGTTTTCAACCAATCAGATGAATTTTCGACCAAGAAAATTGATGATCTACAAAAAAAGACAAATCTTAATCAAAATACATGAATTTTTAAAGAAATTATTTAATTTTAGAGTAAAAAAAGACGAATTATTTACAAAAACTTGAATTTTTTAAGCGAAAAATATGAGTTTTCAATGAAAGAGTTAAACTTTCAACCAAATAGTTAAATTTTCAACCATAATTAAAAAACCTTGTTAAAAGACGTATTTTTTTTACAAAGTAGTTCAACTGTTAGTGAAATAATCGACTTTTAAACCCAAGTAGATGTACAGTTGATATTTTAAGCAAACAATTGCATGTTTGACCAAAAATGATACATTTTCAAACAAAAAGATTAAATTTCTACTAAATAAGGTCAATTTCCAACAAAATACATTAACTTTCAACGAAATTATTTAATTTTAAAAACAAAAAGAGTATTTACACCCAAAAATTATGGTTTTAGTTTTTAACAATATAGTTGCATTTACAACAGAACTATTTACAACCAAAAAATATTTATAGTTGATAATTCAACCAAAAAATGTAATTTTTAATCAGAAAGTATAAATTTTCCTTAAAACAATTTAATTTCTAGAAAGAAAGACGACCTTTTAACAAAACACATGATTTCTTAACCAAAAATGGTATTGATTAATTGTCAGTTTCAAAAATGTATTTTCGACGAAAGAGATGAACCTTCAAATAAAAAAAGAAAAAGAAAAATTTTAAAAAAGTAGTTGAACTTTTGATAGAAAAGAGGAATTTTTTTACAAAATACTTACAGTTTCAACAAAATAATTAATTTTTGAATCAAATAATTGAGTTTTTAGCCAAAAGAGATGAATTCCAAAATCGCCAATTTCTTTAATTTCTTTCAAATGCGGATTAAGATATAAATAAGACTATTATAATATAACATAATTATAATATTATCATTATTAATATACGTATATATTTATATATATAATAGTATTAATATTTATATAATTTATATTTTATACATGAAATAACATAACCCCAAAATATACACATATCAAGAGGCGCGCGATCTATTCAAATCATGAGAATCGTCAGCATCGAAATCTGGAAATATTAAAATCCCAATTTCCTGAATTTATTTCCAAGCAGTTAGCTGTTAGCAGATAGATATATAAATAGAATCGTCGAAGTGCTCCGACCGGCAATCGTGCACCTTCGAGTTTTCAAATTCAGAAGAGGAGAAATGGTTTGCGCGCGCAACTCAGTCATTTACAGCGTCTCCTACTATATTCACACGGACATAGCCCTGTAATAGCATTGGACCACATCTGGTTTCAGATCTGGGATCACTGCTCTGCACGTGGAAATGGGTGAGGGTCACTAAGTCATGCTACAGATTTTTAGAGAAGCCATAATATGAATTTTTACTGTGCTATTTGGAATATGTGATACCTATATTTTTCATGTTTTTAAGTACCTTTGTATGCTGTTTTTTATGTTGATGTTTATGAAACTGCATTTTTTGGTCAATATATTATTAACGTTACTGCAAGAAGTTACTTAATCATTTATTATCCTTTATGAAATATATTATGTGTTACGGCCCGTGTAAATAGACTTTGTGTTTCCTATAACTGAAAAGAATCTAAGAAATGGAATGTTCTCGTTATAGTTTAGCAGAAACCGATTGAAAAAGTCCTTTCAATGATTGTATAATTTTGTGAAATACCTTAGAAACAATATTATACCATAAATCATTCGTAATGTGTTTCAAAATGACTGGGGTGTGGAGACACCCCACCTTGTGGTAAATGAGACTTCGTCTCACCTTGTGGTGTGAAGTTTAATCCGGGCTTTTAGGAGTGAGTACTCGAGAGTATTTCAGCAGCATTAATACAGTCTGTCAAGTTAAAGCGTGGGTGGCTTTACTCGCAGTCGGTAAGGTGTATCGACATGATTTTGGTGTCAAAATATTAAGAAGAGCTCCCTCT
>NC_046660.1:119871596-119874179 GCF_010883055.1 Belonocnema kinseyi | reverse complement strand
GGAGAAATGGGTTGCGCGCGCAACTCAGTCATTTACAGCGTCTCCTACTATATTCACACGGACATAGCCCTGTCATAGTATTGGACCACATCTCGTTTCAGAGCTGGGATCACTGGACTAGCTCATGCGCGCCTAGTTCATGCCTGAGGGTTAAGAAAGCACAAGAGAAAATCTTTCGTGAACAGCTCCTCGATTAGAGGATGCACGGTATCTTTCACAGAAATGTGGAGGATCAGTCAATGTCGTGTGAGCTAACGTTTGCTTTCTTTAAATGGCCCGAATTCAAGTCTGTTACGGAGGGTTTTATTTTGGCATGTTAAGACGGTGTCATTTCCACCTTAACATACCGTCGCCACATTTTGAACGAAGACATTCCCGATGATAGCTGCAGGGCGTGCCATGCACACTTCGAGCATTTAGCTCACATACTGTCTAGTTGTCCTAAGGTACAATGCGGCACTGAGTGTGCTTTATTACCATCTCCGTCACTCTTACGGCATTAGCCTTAATATCGCTCCCCTAAATGCTCCTAGCGAAATCGAGTCAATTGTCGAGAATGGGAAGTGCCGCATATACTGGAACTTTATATTCTCGACAATTGTTTCTGTTGCACACTCGAGGCCAGACATGATTCTTCTTGACTTCGAGAAAAGAACCATGTTTGTCATAGAATTTTCGGCACCAGCTGACAAAAACATCATAGCCAAGGAGAATGAAAAGAAAGAGAGGTATCGAGACCTTATAAGGGAGTTGCAACGATTGTACCCGGAATATTCTGTTTAACTGATCGTCCTGATCATCGGCGCTCTTGGAGGTGCCAAGCTTTCACTCATTAATAGCCTGAAAAGCATCCCTGCGTGCTAACAATATGCTAAAACATTTGCGGGAAAAATGCAGAAGGTGGTAGTCCTTGGATCACTCCGTGTTCTCTGGGTGCACGAAACTTTTGCCGGATCGTCGTACTGATTCCGTTACAGACTGTAACCACCTATCTCACGGTCGTGAGAAGTGGTTGTGGCTGAAATTTTACGGCGATTGGGCTGGGAGCGGATGCAATTTTTCAGATTAGCACCCGCTCCCGATGAAATCCTGCGGTTGTCCTTATGACAAATATTTAATTATATATATTCCAATTGGAAACGAGTCAGGCGGCCCTCACTGTTTACGTTTCTGTCCCCACGAAATCAGTTCAAGGCTATTTAAAGACAACCCCTGACACTTGACTGAAATCGAGAGTTTGGTGTACTACAATAAGGCGGTCACTGCTAAACAATCAGGGAAATAACCTCTTGTGACGAGAGAATGTTTGTTGACGTAAATGGAATTTCCTCTTAAATTTAAGGTTGAGAGTATTTTTATTTGTCTCAACCAAAAATTCTCTTGCAGCAAAATTATCCTTATGCGACTGACTTGACTTTATCTTGCAGCCAAAGAATTCTGTTTGTGTAAAGAATATATTAACATGGTTCAAAACAAAACAGGTAGCAAGAGGACGATGCTTTGGTTTCAATGCCACAACATGTTTTCTCCTGGCAAACAATTCATAAGTGTTAAATTCACGAAAGGAAAGATTCTCGAGAATATTCCCTCAATATTTTATACATAGCGGCCTTTAAAAATTGCTCGTATAAAGTTCCATGGAATTCTGAAAAAGTTTCTTTATTAAAGCTGCCATTGTCAGTTTTGCTATTTTTAGATTTTACTTGAAATCAGCAACCCTAGGAAGAACCCCCTTCTACAGAGTTTCATACAAAATCAGAAAACATTTTGATAATAAAAGTACCATATTGGATCGGCCATTTTGAATTTGAAAATTTTGACGTTAAATCTCAGCGCATACATTACATAGAGTGCTAATCAAGGGTAATTGCGCGTCCTAAAGTTAGGTAGCGTTGTTCAAAACCTCAGACGATGAAAGTGCTTGTCACTTATAATGTACGCTATTACGAATAATTACAAAATATACCTTAAGATAATTGAAATCACCAAAGTTGTGAAAGTTTAAGAAAAGAAGGACCAAAAATTTCAATTTTGAATATCTTCTCAGTGTTTTGTGAAAAAAAAAATTATTTTAGGGTTTTTTTACCAACTTAAAGAAGGAATACTAGGCTTTTCATCAAAATTACTGACAATATTTGAAAGTCTTAAGATGATTTAACATGGAATTGTTCTAAACGAACTGTGCACAATTTTTAAATGACCATAGTACTTTGGCTTGTGAGAGTTTATTTTGAGATTTGGAAAAATAATTCGTATTACTTACAAAAATTCAACATATTCTCTTTAAAGCTGCGAGCGAAAAGTAGTATCACCGATCCCAAAATCTCCATTATACCAAGTACAAAAATCACAATATTCTCCGCCATATTTGAACCAGCATTTTGAACTTGCAATTTTTTAAGTCAAATTCAAAATCAAGGACCCCAAAAGTCCCTCATGCAACATTTCAGACAAATTCGGAGTAAAAGCGAATTTTGCCCACTACTTGTCATTACTGGCCAAAATTAGCAGGTTTTTATTAAATTATAGATGCTACGTCACACATACAGGCCTAATTTTCTTCTGGGAGAGGTGGAAGTTCGT
>NC_046660.1:119870954-119871586 GCF_010883055.1 Belonocnema kinseyi | reverse complement strand
GAGTGAGCGTGCACGCAGAAAAATCCTATTAGGTATTTCAGGTTGGATGGGAGAAATCCAAGATGTCTCCATCATTTATTTAAATAGATTTTCAAGAAATAAAATATAATGTCCTAAAATACTTATGGTGAAAAATTATCTTTTTCCAAGTTATAAAAGGAAATTAGGTATCTGCCCATGCTTGAATTTCATCATTTCACCACGAAATACCAGACATTCTTCCTAAAACCGCAGTACCTAAGTTTATTTTGGAGACTAAGGAGGTAATGATCTGTATTGCAACCAAAACCAATCATGACCCTCGTATCTTTTAAAAGCTCTCTTAGTCTTTTATCCGCAACAATGAAGTAAAATATACTGTGCCTAACTTCTCTACACCAGGAGTACATGTGGGTTAAGGTTGCTTACCTAACAAAGTGTTGGCACCCTTCCTTTAACCTGACGTTGTACAATGTAAGCCAACTCATCCACTCATTTATCCTAGGACCTAGTAGAATGATTATTTCGCTATGATCGTAAGTACATAGAGTAGCATATACCAGGTGTATACATATGAAACCGGTATTGCCATTTAGCGGCCAGTAGGCACACTTGTAGGCACTGTCGGAACTTACCATTTGTGCTAATTGGCG
>NC_046660.1:119868892-119870854 GCF_010883055.1 Belonocnema kinseyi | reverse complement strand
ATTTTATTTACAAAAAAAGTTCTTAGGTTCAAAAAAACATTCAGTGAACTGAAAAACTGTGGTCGGTAATATAGGTATTTAACTGTGTCACATGCCCTTAATCATGAAAAACGTCATTAACCGAAAAAAGAAATGTGCCCACTGCGTGGGCACATTCTTATCACAACTTTTGTCTTTTAATTTCATTTTCGTCTCGTGTGTGGGGTTTCAAAAGGTTTAACTTTTCATGTTTTTGTTGCTTTTTTATGATTAAAACTAAAAATAAAATTATCAAAAAATTATTCATGACAAATAAATCATTTTTATATTCTCATCAGAGAAGGTATCAGATTTGTATGAAATTTGACCCCCCTAGTTTTTGTCAAAAGGTCCACGTTTTAAAACCCCCTGAATCCAAAAAGCAGGATTTTATGAATGTGTCTATCTGTCTGTCGTTATGTCTGTCTACGATAACTTTTGAAAAAAATCATTCTATTTTATTGGCTTTTGGTAAACTCTTTCAGTGTCCTAAGCTAAAGACCAAGTTGGTTAGTCAGACATTTTGGATAAAAATACTAAAAGTAAGCCCATTTCGAAAAGTTTTGAGTACACATTTTTTCATGATTCAAAAATTCTGTGTACAGTTGTTCATAGCACTTGAAAAGAAAAATGCTACTTTTCGATAGCCCAACAAGATTATCATATCAACTTCTGGATTTTTCTCGAAAAATTAAAATTTTAACCACAAAAAAATTAATCAAAAATCAAAAGTTGCATTTTGCGGGCAAACTATGCAAGATAGAGAAAAAATAAGACAAACATTGTACGAGGTGTGTTCAAAAAGTAAGGTGACTTTTGAATTTTCGCGAGCTAGGTACATTCAAGTTTAAAAAATTTTTTTTTGTTGTGTTGGTACACTCGTCACGATCATATGTTCACAGTTTTGACTATATAGCTCGTGTTGTTTTTCTAGCAGAGACGTAAAAGGTTAGAAGGGTTTGGTCTGATCGGCGATTTTCTTCTTTCGAAAAAAAATGGAGCAAAGAGTTTGCATTAAATTTTGCGTGAAAAATGGAATCCAGTACTCTAAAACTCTTGAAATGTTGACAATAGCATACGATGAGTTTACTCTGAGTAAGAAAAATGTGTATAAGTGGTACAAGCTGTTCCAAGAAGGCCGAGAGGATGTCGAAGACGAACCTCGCCCTGGACGTCCCAGCACGTCAACAACAGACGAAAACGTGCAAGCAGTGAAAGAAATGGTATTGAAAAATCGCCAAATTACCATCAGAGAAGTTGCTGAAGATGTTGGCATATCGGTTGGCTCATGTCATGCTATCTTTTTGGCGGTTTTGGGCATGAGACGTGTGTCAGCGAAATTTGTTCCAAAACTGCTTAATTTTGATCAAAAGATCCATCGCATGACCATCGCTCAGGAGATGTTGAATGAAGTCAATAATGATATTCACCGGATTTGGCCCCCAGTGACTTTTTTCTTTTCCCAAAACTGAAGAGACCCATGAAAGGACATCGATTTTCAACGATTGAAGAGATAAAAACTCCATTGCTGATAGAACTGAAAGCTACACCACAAAATGATTATCAGAAGTGCTTCGAGGATTAGAAAAAATGTTGGCACAAGTGTTTTATATCCGAGGGGGATTACTTTGAAGGGGACAACATAAATATTGAGCTATAAATGAATATTTTTTGAGAAAACGATAAAGTCACCTTATTTTTTAACACACCTCGTACACCCAAAAAATATCTGCAAATTTCTTATTAATCACTTTTTATGGGACACGTTGTTTTTGTTTTGCTTATCAAAAAAACATTTCAAATACAAAAATTAAATTTTTCGACACACGACACAAGCTAAGCCAAAATAAATAGATAACATTTTTTCACCGAAGGTAAGCAAAACATTTTTATTAATGGTTTTTTTTTTACATTCGCATCAGAGAAGGTATTAGAAATGTGTAA
>NC_046660.1:119865905-119868882 GCF_010883055.1 Belonocnema kinseyi | reverse complement strand
TGTCCACGTTTTGAAACCCCCTAAATCCGAATCAATCTATTAGATTGACCTCTCGTGAACTCTTTTAGTGTCCTAAACTAAAGGTCAAGTTCGTGAGTCAGCCATTTTGGATAAAAATTCAAAAAGTGAGCGCCTTTTGAATATTTTTCAGACTATTTTTTTTTAAATTAAAGAATTCTCTGTACGGTTGTTCATAGTATTCAAAAAGTCAAACAATTTATCCTAATGACTTTTTTGAAAAAATCCAAAATTACCAGAAAAAAAAATTCCAAAAAACACGAAAATGAACATCTTGAGCCAAATAACGCACGATATAAAAAGTTTAAGAAAAGAAAAATGTTGCTTTTTGAATGCCCTACAAGATTATCATAACAGCTTTGTGAATTTTCCTTAAAAAATCAAAAATTCAAATTTTGACAGCATAAAAAATAATGAAAAACCAAAAATTAAATTTTCGGTCAAACTATGTAAAGCACGATAAAAGATGAGCACACAAAAATTGTTCATTTGAAAAAGATCTAAAAATTTGTTATCAACCACATTTTGATAGAATGCGTAGTTTTGGCTTTAATCATGAAAAACTTCATGAACAGTAACAAAAAAATCTGCCCGCTCAATGGGAAATTCTTATCACAACTTTTGTCTTTTAATTTCTTTTTCATCTCGTGTGTGGGGTTTCAAAACATTAAACTCGTTATGTTTCTAATGCTATTTACTGCGATTAAAACCAAAAACAGAACTATCCAAAAGTTATTAATGACAAGTAAATCATTTTTACATTCTCATCAGAGAAGGTATTAAATTTTTGTAAAATATGACCCCCGGCCTCCCGTTTTTATCGAAAGTTCTACGTTTTGAAACCCCCTGAATCCGAAAAACACGTTTTTACAAATGTGTCTGGCTGTATATCTGTGAGCCTATTTTGAAAATTGTTTAGTCCACATTTTTTCATGATTCAAAAATTCTCTGTACACTTGTTCCTAGGTCTTTGAAAGAAAAATGTTAACTTTCGATAGTCCCACAAGATTATCATAACAACTTTTTGAATTTTTTCGAAAAATTGGTAATTCAAATTTTGACCGCACCAAAAATAATCAAGAATCAAAAATCAAAAATTGCATTTTTTGGTTAAACTATGGAAGATAGGGGAAAAAATCTGCCCGCGTCGCGGGCGCATTCTCATCGCGCGAGGCTCGCTTCGATTGCAACTTTGAGCGCTCCTACTATCTGTCCAAAAAATATAAGCACCTGGATTTTTTTACAGATTTTCAAGAAAATCTCAGCCGAAAAAAATTCTAAAAATATGAGGAAATATGCATGTTGCAGTTGAAAGTTTTGCCAATACTGATATGGAATTTCAAAATGTTCACCTGATTAGCGATTATTTCTTGGCAAAAGAAAGGTGAAAAGATACCATAATTAAACAATCATTTCCGAATAATCAACTTTAAATAGCTCTAAGTCACTGAAAATAAATTATGGAAATTATGAAAAAAATATACGGCTTTGTTGATCCTTTCTGTGAAGAATGGTGAAATTTAGCGCGAAAAATAATTATTTGGTAATAAGTTGTTAACAAAAACGCAGAAAGGTGTCATCTCCGAAACTAAGGAACGTACAGAGATGATTCTTGAAGCAAATTACACATTTTTGGCTTTTAACCAGCAGCGCCAATCCTATTTGAAACAGGTCGGGCGAATCTACTTCAGAGAGGCAGCCCCACCCCCCTTCTGCTTGAGAAAAAAGAATGTAATTTTACTTTGTTTACTTAATTATTTTCCCTTATTTTTCGTGCATTTTTAATTAATTTATTCACACAATATATTTCCCAATTTTTGTGACCCCCCCCCCCCTTCAAAACAGGCAGGGGGTATTTTAAATAAGCAAAAAGTTGCCCTTGGATGTTTAAAATATTATTTCTTTTTTGGAAAATACAAAAGACTTTACGATAAACGAGGCAACCGCATTCTGAGCAGGGCACTTTGCTGGCGCTACTGCTACGCGTGCAACTTTTTGCTCGTTGAAAATACATGCAACACATTCAGAAGCCAAAAATGTATAATTTGCTTCAAGAATCATCTCTGTACGTTCTTTAGTTTCGGAGATGACGCCTCCCTGCATTTTTGTTAACAATTTATTGACAAAAAATTCCTTTTGGCTCTAAATTTCACCATTCTGCACAGAAAAGATCAACAAATCCATATCTTTTTTTCAGAATTTTCATAATTTATTTGCAGTGACTTAGAGCTATTCAAAGTTGAGTATTCGGAAATGATTATATGATTATGGTACTTTTTCACCTTTCTTGTGTCAGGAAATAATCGCTAATCATGTGAACATTTTGAAATTCCGCATCAATATTAACAAAAACTTTCACTGCAACATGCATGTTGTCTCATATTTTTAGAATTTTTTTCTGCTGAGATTTTCTTAAAAATCTGTACAAAAATCGAGGTGCCTATATTTTGTGGATAGATAGTGGGGCGCGCGGCTGTTGGTTCTCCCGCTTCGCGCTCGATAATATATTTACCTCGCACTTCCCGCTTGATAATGTATTTACCTCGCGCTTCGCGCTCGATCTTTGTGCATAGACTTTTCAAAACTAAAGGTAAAAGCATTGAAAACAGTAATTTGGTGATTGTGAATTCTCTTTTGTTAAATCTCCTTCGGCTTTAACGAACATATTCTTAGCACGTATTTCGTGCTTCGCATTCGCGTTTATTGCTAAACCTGTATATCATTCCCATAAGTGTATATTATTATAAATTGTAACTTGCATTGGTATTAAAACAGACAATGTTTCATTGTCGCGTTTTAAAAAATGCGCACTCTTTTAAAAAAGTTTTGTTATTAAACGTTTTATTGTAACTTTTGTCACTTTTCCGTAAACTGAATTTGCTGATTTCCAATGTTTTCTTTATGATTTAAACTTTGCACATACGGTACACTGAGCAGCCTTACCGTTTTTTAACTTCTA
>NC_046660.1:119862481-119865805 GCF_010883055.1 Belonocnema kinseyi | reverse complement strand
GGCGCATACTTTGAATAAAATATTTGTTATCATTCTCTTGAAATAAATGTGTTTTTTTCTTGAAAAAATACCGGTTTCATATGTATACACCTGGTAAAGTGCCCCAGAAGGCATATTTTACTTCACACTTGTCACCATCAACTGGAAAGTAACACGCTATGATAAACCACCTTCACATTTCTTTTTTCATCCTAGCTCAGAAAAATCTAGGAGATTGAAATCTATGATCCCTGGGATGCTGTCTTGATCTCTCAATCATAATCAAACCAACCCTTTGACCACCATGTACTCCTCTGTCCTTCAAAAATGAAAATAACCGTCACTGCAGTTCGAATAAGTCAGCTGCCACTTTTACGAAGGTGATAAGTTACACTTTTAGTGTCGGGGCTAGTCATTTCTATAAGGATGAATCAAATTTTCTGTATACGTAAACATAATTTGAAAATGACCGCCCATAAGAATTTTTATTTAACTCTTTCTGACATTAAAAAGAACAAGAACGGACTCTTTGAGAGGACGCGATAAACTGAATTTTGAGGAAAATCATTCGCTAATTCGATACAATCAAGTATCTGCTTTCATTTTTGTCTACGAGAAACACAAAACCGTTACAGAAAATATAATTTTTTTAACAAAGAGGACGTTTCTTCAATAAAACTATCGAATTTTTATTAAACTAATAAAATTTTCAGCCAAGTAATGAAGTTTTTAACTTTTGAAATATTTAAAAATGCCCCAAAATATTAAAAACTGTTTAAAAGTATTTTAAAGTCCTTTAAAACATCTAAAATCTTCACACTGGCTGTATGAATTGATAAATTTATGTAGCAGGATGGAAGAAGTTCCAGATGACTGGAAAAAAGCGATTATCGTACCAATATACAAAGGAAAGGGAGATAAAAGAAACTGTACTAATTATAGAGGTATCAGCTTATTTTATGTACGGTAAGTAAAATATATTAAAAATGCTTATTTGTAGGTTAATGAAAATCACAGGAGAAAAGATTTGGAAAGTCCAAAGGGGATTTATGCCAGGAAAATCGCAAGTACTGTTCAAATATTTAGCTTAAGACAGATCACAGAAAAAAGTTTGAGTCCAAGAAAAATCCCAGTGGACATGTTTTGTAAAAGTTTCTTAACAGAAAGGGAAAATTTATACGTAATGCTATTACAGTCGTGTTTCATAACAATTACAGAACATAAACGTCACACTCCATGCAGAAATTTCCCAACATATTCCCAAGTTTAGATGTGGGCCCAGTCGGATTTTCTACATGTGGCCGCAAGAGGGCAGATGTGGCTCGCGTCTTAAAATGCCAAAAATTAAAAGTAAATTGCGAGCTCAGAAGCACAGAATTGTGAGATTTCTTATATTCGCAATGAAGACGGGGATAAACTTTCGAAAAGCGCTTGCCTCCGATTAATTCGAAACTTCGTATAACTATGTATTTTGATGCGCTGACCACAAATATGATAGAGAAAATAACCGCAAATTTTATTTTCAAGGTCAAATCCCAAAAAAACTATAAAAACGGTATGTTTTTCCGTTTATTTCAGTCAATAATAATAATTTACAAAAAAGTTTAAAATAAAAGTTGTAGATCTTCCAATAACACACATTATAGATTAAGTGCTTTTGATATTTTCTTGAACATTACCTCACTTTCAAAATCTTATTCCACGTGCCAAATGTACGTTCGTTAAACAAGACATTCCAAAACAATGTTAAAATTATTAAAAAATATTTATAATTGAAATTCATTTATGAATGTATGCGTGTATGTGAAATAGCTCTAAATTTCAACATTGTTTTTATAAAACATAATAGTTTCCTCTTAAATGCAAACTCTTAACGATAAATTCAAGGAGTACAAACAGTTCAATAATGTAAAATATTCCAAAATTGCAGTTTTCTAAAACACAAAGTCTAAAAAAAATGTTATTAAGAAAACTTTATAAATTTGACTAATTATGGAGATGAAAAATTAAATGGGGCATATCTGGGCCAGATCAAACTCCCATTTTGAATTTCCAGATCTGGATCCTGTCGGGTAGGGCATTCCATTAACAGTCAGGCGCTAGACAGATTACCTTATCGGGGCCACATTTTTCCCGATCAGCGCCCGAACGGCGCCCCACCAAAATTTCTGAACGGGATTGTTTTGTAAAGGTGCTACTTGTAAGCATAAGTAACAGTTCTGGAATTCTGTTCTGTAACTAATATAGAACAGTGTGATAGAACTGTTATGGCACCAGAATGTCACACATGTTCCAAGAATGCAACATTAAACTTTTATTAAAAATTCGAATTTTTTGCTGATAAGTCAATTGAAATCTTTTTTGGATGAAAACTATTTTTCCTTAAAATTTATCTTTTTGATTCGAAAGTTAATCGTTTGCAGCTTAAATATTGCATCTTTCTTGTAGAGAATGCAGCTGTTTTGTTGAAAATTATACTTTTTCCTAGAAAATTTATTTTTTGTTTAAAATTCCTATTTTTGTGTTGAAAAGTCAATTGAAATATTTTTGGATGAAAATTCAGATCTTTTTTTGAAAATATGTCTTTTTGGTTGAAAAATTAACCTGTTATAGTGGAATGTACATTTTTTTTCTTGATTATCAGACTATTTCGTTTAAAATATTTTGTTTTTGTCAAATGTCCTTGTTTTAAGACACTCTGAATCCAAAAAACAGATTTTTACGAATCAATTTATCAATCGATCAATTTATCGTTACGACTTTTTTCAAAAACTCAAAAATTACCAGAGTTATAGCATTTACAAAATTCCAAAAAACGCACTTAAATGAACATTTTGAGCCAAATAACGCATGAAATGAAAAGAACTCTAGATAAGAAAAATGTTGCTTTTTGAATGCCCGACTATATTGTCATAACAACTTTTTGAATTTTCTTGAAAAATAAAGAATTGAAATTTTAACAGCATACGAAATAATTAAAAATCATAAAATTACATTTTTCGGCCAAAATATGCAAAATATGGTAAAAGATAAGCAAACAAAAATTGTGCATTCGAAAAAGAACTACAAAGTTGTTACGAATCACTTTTAGATAGGATGCGTAGTTTTGGCTTTAAGGGCATGTGACACAGCTAAATACCTATATTACCGACCACAGTTTTTCAGTTCAATGAATGTTTTTTTAAACCTCAGAAATTTTTTTGTAAATAAAATATCGAGCTGAAACTTTGGGAAATGTATTAAAGTACAATAAAGTACGTTTAGGTACTGCATTTTGGTAGGAACTTCTCTGAAAATTATTTCATCTTTTTTCTGAACCTCAACATTTTTTGAACGTTCCAACTT
>NC_046660.1:119840841-119862381 GCF_010883055.1 Belonocnema kinseyi | reverse complement strand
GTGTATATATATTTTAAAAAATGCATTATTATATTTAATAATATTTGAAATGCTGTGAAAATGCTGCATGAAAAAAAGTAACTTTCGGATTTTCCATTATTTTATATGCTGTCAAAATTAAAATTTTTGATTTATCAAGAAAATTCAAAAAGTTGTTATGATAATCTTCTAGGAGATTTAGAAATCAAACTGTTTCTTCTCTTGCCATTTTTTCATATCGTCCGTTAACTGGCCTAAAAGGTTCATTTTCGTGTGTTTTTTGGAATTGTGTAAATGCTATAACTCTAATAATTTTTAATTTTATGAATAAAGTCATTAGGTAAATTGTTCGACTTTTTAAATACTATGAATAAACGTACAGAGAATTCTTGAATTTAAAAAGAATGGTGTAAAGAAAATCAGAAGGCGCTCACTTTTTGAATTGACTGACAGACAGACAGACAAAAACTGGGGGGGGGGTCAAATTTTACACAGATCTAATACCTTTTCCGATGAAAATGTAAAGATGATAAGACAAACATTATGCACACAAAAAAATATCTACAAATTTGTTGTTAATCCCTTTTTTATAGGACACGTAGTTTTTTTATTTATAAAAAAACATAACATGTACAAAAATTAAAGTTTTCGACACACGACACAAGCTTAGAAAACATAAATAGATAACACATTTTCGATGACTTTTGAAAAAATCATTCTATTAGATGGGCCTCTGGTACACTGTTTTAGTCTCCTAAACTAAAGGTCAAGTTCATTAGCCAGCCATTTTGGATATAAAATTCAAAAAGTGAGCGCATTTTGAATATTTTTCAGAACACTTTTTTTTTAATTTAAAAATTTTCTGTACAGATGTTTATAGTATTCAAAAAGATAAACAATTTATCCTGATGACTTTTTTTACAAAGCCATAAAAATAACCAGTGTCACGGCATTTACAAAATTCCAAAAAACACATCAAAATGAACTTTTCAAATCAAATAACGGACGATATAAAAAAAGGGCCATAGAGGAAAAAGTTTGATTTCTAAATGTCCTACAAGATTATCATAACAACTTTTTTAATTTTCTTTAAAAATCCAAAATTCAAATCTTGACAGCATACAAAATGGAAAATCCAAAAGTTACATTTTTTCGTGAAAAAATTTCACACTAAAAAAACAATGGAAATGAGCAAATTCAGTTTAAGGAAAAATTACAAAGGTTGCAATAAAATGTTTAATACCAACATTTTTTTTAAAGAATGCGCATTTTTTTAACGGGACAATGAAACTATGACTGTTTTAATACCAATGTAAGTTATGAATTATAATAATATACATTTATGGAAATGATTTAAAATTTCAGGGATACACTAGAGTACGATGCACGAGATACGTGATGAGAATGTGTTCGTTAAAGCCGAAGGAGCTTTAACAAGAGAGAATTCACAATCACCAAATTACTGTTTTCGATGTTTTCACCTTTAACTTTAAGAAGTCTATTCACAAAGATCGAGCGCGTAGCGCGAGGTACATACATCATTGAGCGCGAAGCGCGACATAAACATATTATCGAGCGCGAAGCGCGAGAACCAACATTCACGCGCCCTAGGCGCGCTCAAACTTGCTAATAAAAATAAATTTAATAACTAATAATAATAACTAATAAATATGTCTTTTTTATTGAAGGCGTATGTCTTGGGTTTACAATTAATTTTTTAACTGAAAAATCATATTTTGGTTTGAAAATTCAATTTTTGTCAAGAAAATTCGTCTTTTTGATTTACATTTTTGTGTGCGTAAATCTAAGCTTTTTTTATTAAAATATAAAGTATGACACTCTTTTTATTTTGGAATTTATCTTTTTAGATTAAAAATTAATTCGAATTCAAGTATTTTGTTAATAATTAATAAGTTTGAACATTTTTAATTATTACACAGGCACACGCAAAAAAGGTCTTGTCCACCAGACGAGATAAAGATTTCTATACGTTTTTGGGGTCGGTGAATCCGAATCCTGCACCTGCAAGACAGCGCGCCTTCGCGGGCTGCGTTACCTCAACAAATCTGAGAACGAATCATTACACACATCCCCTTTCGGGGTAGTTGTCATCGTCACAGTGTTTGTAAAGGCAGCCGGACTTTGTGCTACAGCCTGATAGCCATGCTCAAAAAATATTAACAAGTTGTAAGTTCTATGTACCGGACGCTGAATACAAACAATTTATGTCGAGAACAGTTTTCAGTGTTTTAATTTTGTTTAGTTTATAAATGAAATGCGACCTCGCCGAGTCAAATGATCTTTAAATTTGGACTCAGCGACCCCAAAAACATATAACTGCTTTGCTTTATGGGTGTTTCCATGAATGTTCCAACTTTCGTCATTTTTTTGAGGTTAGGAACGAAATGCGACCTGACCGAGTCAATCTAACTCCGAATTCGAATTCAGCGATCCCAAAAACGTATAGAAATTTTTATCTCGTTTGGTGGACAAGATCTTTTTTTTCGTGTGCCTGTGTTATCCCGAAACATTGTTTTATTTCGTTTATAAAAGTTTCTTTGTTAAATATTTAACAAGAATAAATTGTTGGTATTTTAACATTAATGAACAAGGATAATGAGAACTTAGTCAGCGAATTTTGAAAATGAAGTTCTTGGACACCCTGTCTAAATCTACTATTAACAATAACTAGCAAAACATTTCTGGAAACTAGCAATTACACACAGTATGTCGGGGGGGGGGGGGGGAGACATATTTAGTTACAGTTTGTGTCAGCTGGGGAGGGTCGTAAAGAGGCCCTATAATTCGTTACGTAATTTAAATACGGCCGCTAACTTACTTGAACTGCATAAAAATCCGCCGAAAACAGAACCAATTATCGTTCAATTTCGAGCCAACCGAGCAGAATATATTTTATTTCATAACATTTAATTTTTAAATCTCCATCTTACAATTTTTTAAACCCATAGTCTCATAATATATCCAAAATAAAAAAATAATGAATATATTCCTGAGAGGACCTTGAATCTTTCAAGCGCACAGTGGGGCCAAATGTGGTGTCGTGGATAAATTAACATTTAGCCCAAAATATTCGACTGTTTTTGATTTTTTTTTTAAATCAAAGCTTTTGATATTTCTAAGAAAGTTCTTGAGGCATATTTGAAAAAAATCAAAGATGCCATTTTGTGGGAATTTATCCAATTTCTGGATCAATCTAAAAATTCTATAGCCTTTCCCCTCACTAATCACTTGCCCACCGAGTGAGTCACGTCTACCCCGAAATGAAAATGGTTTAATGGTGTAATAATAATAATAATAATGCAAAAATACACAGAATTAGTGGGAAACTTGTCTTGAATAATGTCCAGAAGTATCAGATATTTCAAAATAGTTTGCAGTTTTTATAAACAAATTCATCAACAAAAGTTAGATTTTTAGTAAAAATGATATATAGCTAATTCAAATGCGTATTTTTAAGTAGAAATCTTAAGGAAAAAATTATGATATGATTTATAAAAAAATAGAGGCCACTTTTTTTAACTATTTAAACAAATGCATAAATTCGTCATTTTCAATTAGATTTGTTTCCTTTTTAACAGAAAGGTAAAAAAATATCTTGCTAATACATTTTTTGTGCAATTCTTTGATTTCATGCAATTAGTTTATTTATTTAAACAAAATTAATTAACAAATGCATAATATTGTCATTTTTCAGTAGAAGGAATTCTTTTTTATTGAATCAAATTTAGATATGTTAAAAATACCTCTTGCTATGATGCTTGGCGAAGAAAAAATAATTTCTATTTGTTTAACAAATTAAACGAACAAATTAATTGTTTTTCCATTTTTCAACATATAGATTTCGTTTTTTTCAGATAAATAAATTTCTAATTTCTTGCTAGTAGCTCTCTATAGTTATTTCTTATTATTACTAAACAAACAGTCATTGTTTTAAAAAAACGTAGTAAACAAATGAATGATTTGGCCATGTTTTATTATATAAATTTAGTTGCCTTAACATAATCAATTAAATGTGTATAACCAATGGGCCTTTACTGTGGTATTTTGCTGTTAGACAACAATTCATAATTTTAAACAAACTTAATGAACAAATTACTCTTAGGCCGTTTTTAATGGAAACACCATATTGTTTTTTATGAAATCTACTACATTCTTTAAGCAAGGTTTTCCTGTTCTGATACTGTATTATCCTGCAGGACGTGTTTATTATTTCTAAAATTATTTATAAAAATCTGTCAAAATTATAAATAATTTATAGAAAACTTTCAGTTCGTTTATGTTTCTCGAAATAAAATTGTATTTCTGTAACATATTCATTCACCCGCCATTCAGTATGAATTATTTCGGTTAAGAAACTCTAGTATCAAATAAGTGTTAATAAATTCTTAAAATGGTGTCTCAAGTTTTGGGAACTTGTATCTGAAACCTCCTATGTACTGATCATTTTATTACTTCTGGACCTGCAGAATTCGTTTCTTTTTAGAATAAGCTCTGAAGTCGTATGCGGAACCAAGAAACAATTGATAATTACAGCAGCTATATTTGATTCGGATGTTATGGAACGTCCAGAAACAGATGATAATCAAATAAACGTTTACTTTTTTCTGTATCTCATAAAAGACATTTCATTAATTGCTTCATTGAAGATTAGAGGAAAGTACGAGCAGCAAACGTGTGTTTGAACTTTTTCTGTGTTTGTCAGAATTTCTTGCATTTAGATTCTATTTACAGATATAATAAGCTGTACTTGTAATTTTTTTTAATGTATGTGACGCTGGGAAACAGAGGATGATCGCACAGACGTTCATTTGTTTCTGGTTCTGTAATCATGTATAGTTTTACATTTATTTTCGTGTTTAATCTGTTTTAACTTGTTCAGTTTCATTTCATTAATTTTATTTCGGCTACAAATGATGGGAATACGGCTAGAGGCTAAAGGAATGTCTTCGAGGACCTCGAGAAGGTAAGTGAGGGTACAGGCATTGATGAGAAACTGATTAAGAATTTATATTAATTCTGCAAGGTATAACTTACAGTCAAGCTCTTGACATTAAACGCTTTCGCCAACATTGCATTGAAACTGCAAAAATTTATGTAAAGAATTATAGTTGGTATTGTATGCGTCAAATACGTTGGTATTGTATACGTCAAACTGTCAAATAATTTTTAACAAGAGAGATTCTTGCAACGGGTTCGTAAGTTGGTGTCATTTGGAACTTGAACTCCAATAGATACCTGTAGAGACCTAAATGGGTTCGTTTAGAGCGCACTTGAAAAGAACAACATCAACAGCATCAAGGCCCATTCACAAATTCATTATTTTTGCTTCTCACTTGTTAAGGTTCCCTTATTTTATAATTTTTAATACAACATTGGTTTAAGTCTACACGACCTTTAAATTACCATGATTTAAAATCATTGGTCAATTAATAGTTGGAAATGTAATGCGATTTTATTGATTGTAAGTTGTAATGTGAGAATACAGAATAAGTTTATCGATCATTGACTTAAGACGAATATTTTTTTGCATATTAATCAGTGCTCCCAATTTTTGGAACTTTTCAAACTGCGCATGTGTCGTTCCAGCAATACGATTTGTTCTTTTTAGCGCGCGCATTTTAAATTATATAAATATTCAAATGTTATATTCATAATAAATAATAATTGGGAAATGCTCCAAAAGTAATTTATTAATCCTAAAATAGAATTTTTGAGTGACAGATGCAAAAATATTGTGAAGTCGTTATTGAAGTCGGAACTCACAACGTCTTTTTAATTAAAATCGAATTAAATTTTTATCTGTCAGTTTAAAGTCTTATTTTAGGATTAAGAAATTACTGTCAATGCATTTCCTAATCATTATTTATTATAAATATCACATTTAAATATCGACACTACTCAAAATGAGCCTGCCAACAGTAACCAATCGTGTTGCCGGTGCGACGCAAGCGCAGTTCAAAAAGTTTCCAAGGTTAGGAGCACTGATATAAATAAGTCTTTATATTCAGGAGTTTGCTACATAACCTGCAAATGATATTTATCAATTTATTGTATCTATTTTCATTGCAGTAATAAATATTATAAGTTAATTATGTTCATCAGAGTTCGATGAAATGTGTTTAGTCTTGCCGCCGAGCGAGAAATCTCGAGGAACGAGACGAGACGGGACGAGACATAACTGCTTGTCTCAGTATTTCTCGTCTCGTTTTGCCTCGTCTCGTGGTGTCCTTCCTCGTTTCTCGCCTCGGTTTTTCCGAGGTATGCGACAGATGTGCGCTAGTAGAGAGAACAGCTCGCGGAAGCATTCGGAGCATTCGTTTGCCACTCTGACGCGCTAATGCCAATTAACGTTCTTTAATGTGTACCTAAAGTCAAAATATAATTATATATTATATTTTTTTGGCTATTACCAATTAATTTGATATCAGACACGAGCATGTTTTGACTTTTTCAAAGATAAAAATTCACTCTATGAGTATGCTATGTTTTTAATATATTCTGACAATTATAACAGAATATATTAAAGATAAAACTGAAAAGATATGCACATTTTTAAGTCCTATGGAGTTTAACGAATTTAACACTGATTTAATCTTTTATATTAGAATTTAAAAGTTGTGTAGCGTCTAATTTTAATGTATAATAAGTACTAAGTAACAAATAAATTAGTAAAAATACTCATATAAACTTATATTTTGATAAGACAATTTGTTTTATAATTCACCCCTACGAAATTCATGTATGTATACATTTATATATTCATGTATGAAGATAAAATATTTTATAAATTGGAAGCCCCTTAGCTCAGGACGAAAGACCTTTTGTTATAGACCATTTTCTTCCCGAGATGTTGAAGCAAGAGAACTTTTTTTCAAATATACAAGTAGATTTTTTTAATTATATGTTTTCGGATTACTTGTTGTATCCTAATAAATTTTATATAAAACACGATATTTTGTTATTTGTAAAAACGTTTGGACAATTGTAGCAAAATTAAACTCTTTGTGAAACTTTTAGAGATATTTACAAAATCCGATCAGTTCTTTGAAATATTTCTGAAACCGCTTAGAAATCTGTTGTAATAATTTAAAAAATGAAAATATTTCAAATCTTTGTGCAATCCTTCAAATAGATTAAAATCTTTTGGAATTTCTTGAAATCTTTTAAAGCGTGTAAGTCTATGTTAGATCTTGAAATTTATATGAAACCTTTTTTAATCTTTTAAAATTGTAGAAAAATTGAATTCTTTGTGAAGTTTTTAGATATATTTAAAAAGTATGATCAATTCCTTGAAATCTTTGTGAATTTTTTGAAATCTTTTAAAGGTGTAAAGTATATGTCATATCTTTAAATTTGTGTCAAATTTTGCAATCTTTTGAAATCTTAGAAAAATTAAATTCTATGAAATTATTAGAAATATTTTAAAAGCCTGATCAGTTCTTTGAAATACTTGTAAAATATTTTAGAAATCTGTTGTAATAATTTTAAAACATGAAAATATTTTTAATATTTTTTTCAATCCCATAAATAGATTAAGATCTTTGTGAATTCCTTGAAATCTTTTAGAGCGTGTTAATTCTATGATAGATTTTGAATTTTATGTGAAATCTTTTTTAATGATTTAAAATTGTAGCAAAATTGAATTCTTTGTGAAACTTTTAGAGATATTTACAAAACCAAATCAATTCTTTAAAATATTTGTGAAATCTTTTAGAAATCTGTTGTAATAATTTAAAAACATGAAAATATTTTTAATCTTTGTGGAATCCTTTATATAGATTAAAATCTTTGTGAATTTCTTGAAATCTTTTAAAGCTGTAAAGTCTATGTTAGATTATCGTGATGCAAAAGCCACGAATTGTTTTTCCAAAGTTCCGGACGTTTTTTGCGTATCGCCTCTCGCAAACGGCGCATAACTTGCCTTGTGGTAAGAACTCCTGATGCACTACGCTACGGTAATCAAAGAAGACAGTAAGTCCGGGGCGAGGTTCGTCTTCGACATCAGATCGACACTCAGAGTAGACTCACCGTTATACAGCTGAAAATGATTTTTGTCACTAAGGTTATTAAACCGTTTTTAAACTCCGGGGTATTTATTTTTTATCAGTTTTATGTATAGTTTTTAAACAGTTTGAATCTTTAATTAAGAAAAGCATTGAGCCCTTTGACTACCACGATTCGCCTGAACCAACTTCAAATACGTAGTCATAGCACGTCAGATTAAAAAAATTTTGTTTCCTTATATTTTTTGAAACATTTTTGGACAAAAAAAATTCCCCTGCCAGCTTTTGATAAAAACTAATTTTTCAAAAAAATTAACTTTTATTATTTTATTTATTTCTCTTTAGTTTCTGTGTAATGCAAGTCAAATATCGCATAACAAGTATGTTAATTAGATCAAAGTAGATTGTCTCCAATCTTGTTATGGGGGTCTCAACCATTTTTTATGTCTTACAAATCGAAAAAACTCAAGAAAACGAAGATAAAGTGCATGAATTCTTAATTTGAAGCCCAAAATACAGTACTCTGAAAACTTATAAATATTTTTTTTACCTCTAAAATGTTCTTGGTCATAACTCTGTAATGGTTGACCTTTTGGACTTTTCCCAATACTAATTTGGGCTATAAATGTAGCGCTTTGGCCCAGTGCAAGTCCGTTCTTCTTAATCTCGTAACCTTATTGTACATACGTTGAATAAAGATTAGTCAATAACTCGACTCTTTTTTAAAAACTACAAATTTATTCATTCGGCATAACATAAATTGGCGATCCTGCCAGTATAGTGTAAAACGATATCTTCTAAAAATAAGGAATTAAAAACACACTATCTTTGGAAACGAACCATCTTGGAATTTCCACAAATTTCATTTTTAATTCTATTGAATTAAAAACAAGTAGAGCTCTATGGAACTCTGAACGAAATTCAGACCTCAACTAAGGAGAGACCCGTAAAATACAAGCCAAAATAACTTGGATAAGGAAAACTAGTCACTGAATCAAATATGGCCATACAAAGGAAACCCTACCAAAAAATAAAAAGACGCCCGCAATCAGGCGGAAGACTCATCTTCGTGGCAACGTTGGGAAATCTGACGACACGTCATCAGTCAACGCCAAAATCCGGTCAGCATTTAGGCACTTCACGGCCTTCCGGCTGTAAACCAAGAATCAAGCAATCTTAATCAAGAAAGAAGATCAACATCAAGTTTAAAAGTGAGCAAATAAAAAGTAAAGCAAACAAATCGTACTGAATTACAAAGAGAATCAGTTTTCCTTGCTGCCTGAGGAAGGAGACTAACGTGAAATTAAAGTTTATTTCACGTTAGGCGAGGCAAAGTTTTCTAATTCCGTTAGAGCATACTTCTGGTGTTCCAGAGCACTACCCTCCCGACAAATTAGAAAATAAGCACACTGGCATCCCGAAAATTTCGAGATAATTTTAAAGGGTATGAGACAGACTCATCTAGCCAACATGGTATAATTAAAAATAAAGAACCAAAATAGAACTTTAAGGATTCGGAGGATAGTAAAAGGATTTGGCTACAAGTGAAATATAGAAACAGACCAAGAAGATCCTGAATTAACGTAAGACCTTGATGAGGATGGCGAGAGTAAATCAGTGAAGAATAATCATTTACCAGATATCGGATACTAAGATACATGCACTTTTAACTGACGAAGAAAAAGAAACAGAAGCTATAGAAAGTCGCCGAATGAGAAACGAAAAATTATTTTAAAAAAGACAGGGAACAAAATCACTTAAATTACAAGCTGAAGAAGAGGAAAAAATGAATGCTAAACTAGCAATCGAAAAAGTGACAATTATTATTTGCCAAGATGACATCGGAATAGAAGATATCATCAAAAATGTGAAAAAAGCGAAAGCTGGGTGCACACATCCTAACTTACTTTTTGATTTAATTCTAGCCAAGCAAATACAAGGTGTAGCAGTAAAAGCGACTTGCTATGCTCCTGCGAATTATTTTGAAGACCTATATATTTCTTTAAGACAAGATTTAAAACAAACCGGTTCAATCTTAGCATTTAAAAGCAGATTAAAATCTTGTAAACAAGGAGTGACAGACACAGTACAAAATTTCAGTTTACGATTCAGGAAAATAACTCATGAACTTGACTATGCCGTTTAAGGAAAAAAATATGAATCAAACAGAAAGAAAAGTAACAATAAACATAGGAAAGGAAGAAAATAATAATAGATATATTCTCAATTTAAGACAAGAAATCGAACTTTGGGCAACACTATTAAAGCCTATTAGTTTAACGGAAGCCCAAAGGTATGCCACAGAAACAGAAATGTGTTTAAGTGATACACAACCTGTTAGACAAATACCGTGAAAATCATTAATTATATTTCAATCTAGACCAACACAGCCACCTCGACATCAAGCTAACAACACATCAAATCAACTAGTACACAGTCATAACATGGCACTGAGTGAAAGGATACAAAGAAAGTGTCATAAATGTGGTAGCTTATGACATATTTGCTAATCAATGCACGGTACAGAAAGTACATTTTCAGACAGGCCAATTTTCAAAACGACCACCAGAAGTCAGAAATGTTCAAACGACTGAGAAGAAATAATAAAATGAAATAATGAAAGGAGAAATAATGACAGAAGAAATACAGGAACAAATAGATTAAGAGAATCAAGTCGAATATCTGCAGTCAGTGGAAGGCTACAGTCTATTAGAGGAAGAAATCTATAAGGAAACGAATGCTACCTATTAGTAGAATCGGGAGCGTCAATCTACCTTGTTAAAAACATTAAATACCAGAGGATATAAACTCTTTTAAATTAAAAAAGAAACATTCGCTATGGGAAAAGATAAGCATATATCTGAGGAAGCAATATATATTCCATATTTTTCTAAAGAATACCTTCTCCATATAATAAATGATGATTTCCTATTATCAGAATCTGGCATAGTAGGTTTACCTTTCTTTAAAAAGGCAGGTCTGGTTCTTGATCAATTAGTATTAGTAAGTGTGTGTGTGTGTGAGGCAGGCTTCTCGAATGTTCTGATTACGTCACAAGCTTTGAGAACATTTCGATTACGTCATGATTGCGCAATTATGCAAAGGTCGAATATGCGATAAAGACTGCGTTCTAATTATAAATTCCTACCTTAGCGACATCGAGAAGCTTCGGCCTGTAGCGCTTCGTGTACGTGCTAAGCTTCGAGAACGTTCTCGAAGGATCCTGGTGACGTCACAATTACTTCCTTCTAGAAAAGTATTATATTGTGTGAGTGTGTGTGGCTGGCCTCCAGAACATTCTTAAATGATCCTGATGACATAAGAGCCTAATAATATTTCTTTCTTCTAGATAATACAATCTTCAAATGCTCAAAAGATGCAAGTGTATAGGGGACATTTGATATAAGAGTTATGCATGGCATCCTGTTTTGACTATTTATTTAATGCATAAATCATTCGTGAAAATTCTGCACTCTAGAATCTTCGAGAAAAAATACTTAAAGTTAATCGAAGGAAAGAAAGGTATCTAAAATCATTTCTTATGGTATCTCATATACTGCGAAATTCTTATCGCTTTATTCTGGTATCAAGTAGCGAGTGAACGAGGACTAGAGATAACAGCCACGCACGTTTAAGCTCGCTGAAGAATTCACGCATCGGCAGTCTGAGGCTGTACACATTTCATTATCCTATGCTATCGTTCTGTAGAGAGATCACTTCTTTTACAGATCGCAGTCGTTCGCTATCGTATTCTTTCTTTCTATCGAGACTCGAGAGAGAGATTATAGACAGCATGAATTTAATTCCGAACCTTTCATGGACGTTTAATAAATATCAAGAGTACACTGCCCGGCTCTTATCGCTCCTTATGTCATGCAAGGATATTCGAGCTGAGGTCACGTGCCTTTTTATCTTCAGATATATTCTCGCTTTTTCAGCTCTCATTTAGAAAGGACAGTTTTTTGGTCTCTTACACGTTATAGATTTAAAATAAAATTTTAAAAAATACAATGGGATTTTGCTTTCTAGGTAACTAATTTAATTCGGAGATCATAAGAGCCAGTCCATAGAAACCTACATTATCGATATTCTACATATGTAGTGATTCATGCTATCACATCATCATCAAATTTTACTGTGCAATTTTTCGTGAACAACCTCAAGGTTATTGTAAATGACGCATTGCGTTTTGTGATGATAAAAATTGTATCCGGACGTATCGATTATAACTTGGAACCTTCTAGAACAATTAGACAAGGAGGAAGATATATTTTTAGATAAAGATGGTTAATGATATTCAGCATGCCTCATCAAAATGAATTACATCATGTTCAAATTTTTGCATGAATCTTGAACAATGCCAACAGATTCTTAACAGATCCTTTTAAAAACAGTGGGTGACTGTAACATATTTAGAATGAATACCAGGTAGCCTCGTAGTATTGAATCAACTATTTTGAGATGAAGAACGTATAATTTGAAAGCTCTTGTTAGAATTTACGTACTTGCAATAAAGTATCATAAATGATAAGAATAAATTCAGCGATTTTAAAATTTAGTGTAAGGAAACTGTGAATCAAACATAGGAAAAAATGATACAGTGATGACATTAACTTGAAAGTTATGTTTCAATTGAACATTACACTTTTTAGGCTGCAGAAACGTTATATTTGAAACGTATTTAGGGATGTGGATTATAATTTAGAACCTTCTAGAACAATTAGACTAAAAGAGATACATATTGATAGATAAAGAGAGAGAGGTATGTATTAAAAAATGTTTTAAATCCAAAATAATTTTCTGAAATTTTAAAATCTCACAGCATACCTCAGCAAATGAATTACATCATATAAAAAGTTTTGCATGAATCTTGGACAATGCCAACAGATTTTTAAGAGATCCTTTTACAAATAGTGGGTTACTGTGACAGATTTAGTATTAATACCAGATAGCCTTGTAGTATTGAATCAACTATTTTAAGAAGAACGCATAATTTAAAAGCTCTTGTTAGAATTTACTTACTTACTTGCAATATAGTAGCATTAATGATAAGAATACATTCAGCAGTATTAAAATTTAGTGTAAGGAAACTGTGAAACTATCAAGTCAAAATTTAGTGATATGAAAAATAAAAAAAATAAAAATTAAAAAATTAATACAATTTATAGAAATGGAGGATGATATATTGCTTACTAGCTAACTAATTTAATTCAAAGACCATAGAAATCTACCTTGCCGATATTTTATAGATGTAGTGGTTCATGTTATGTTTCCAGAATATTCTTAATGACGTCATCGAATTCCTACTACGCAATTTTTTTTCATAAACAACTTGAAGGTTATTTTTAATGTTGCATAACATTTTTGCGTTTTCAATATTGTATACCACACCTGTTGATTACAACTTAGAACCTTCTAGAGAATTGCAAAAAAGAGATGATATATTAATTAGAGATCGGACGAGTAGTTCTTCGGCTACTACTTGCCCTCCGGCAGGCAGGTCTTCCTGCTTGCAGGCTCGAGTTTTAAACTTCGGCTCCTGCTCCCTCCGGCCGCCGGTGGAGACAGTAGGCGAAGTTTAAAACTCGAGTCCGTTTAATTTTCAAAAAACAGTTGCAGTTTTATCCAGAATGCAATATTTATGCAAAAAATATGAACTTTGAAATAAAAAAGACAAATTTTCATTAAAAAAAGCTTTCATCCAAAAAAGATCTCAGTCGACTTATCAGCAAGAAAATACGAATTTTAAACAAAAGGTTAATGTTCTACGAAAGGAGTGGATTTTTTAACCCAATAAGATTCATTTTTTATAAAACAATTGATTTTGCAATCGAAAAGGATGACCTTTTAAGAAAATTCTTATATTTTCAACCAAATAATAAAATTTATAACTAAAAAGATGATCTTCACACTGAAAATTTTTTGGGCGAGCTGCTCGCCCACGCGGTGGAACTGGAACACCAAATGCGTCGCGCGCTGCTCACCTGCAACTTGGTACATATCCTTTCTCATATTGGGAACGCTGTGTTCCCACATTGGAACAGCTGTAGTGCCAACAGTATTGGTACAGTAACGCTCCCTTTAGGCGGAAGCACGGAATCCTCACGCTGAGTTTCGTGCAGAGTTTTACATATAGTTTATACTCGTGGGGCCATTTCATTCTCTTTTGTGGGAGTGTTGCTTTCCCAAAACACGGGAAAGGATCTGCTCGCACGTTTGGTACTATAGCTTAGTTAAATGTGATCTGGCCACTGCGCCAAGTGTCGTGATGGCGCTGCGTTGCCACTAAGAAGTTAGCTGCTTGCTCAAAACATTTTCAGTGCAGGAGAAAGTTTGTTAGAATTTGCAAAAGAGTAATCATATAGCTAAATTAAAATTAATGAACAGCATCCTTTGCATAAAATCAAATTTCGTTTCAATACAAAACGATAAACTGAAGAAATAGTTTCCATATAAAATTCGAAAAAAAAGTTATTTTCCTTGAATTTATGAATTTAAGTTATGAATATTACAATTGAATTGTTATTATTGCGTATTTAGGTGTCTATCTATTATAGATTGAAAAATAAGCACAAAATATATAAAGAGAAGTTAAATCAAGTTAAATATTACAAAAATGTTATGAAATTAATTTAAATAAAACCTAAGATACCCAATCCTGATATTGCTATTTTCCTAAGTGATTTAATCCAAAGATAATTAAAAGAAAATTGAGAAACCTAAGAAATCCTAAAACTTGGAACTCCAAGTGTACCGAGAATATGAATGCAGTATATATAGGTATACTACAGACACATCTTAGGTAAAGAAGGTTTAAAGGCTTTGACCCTTAAGCGCACATGAGTTTCCATTGTTATGGCCGGAGGAAGCATTAGGAAGGCCTGCCGGAGTGCTGCCGGAGTTTGCAGGAGCAATTCGGCAAATCGCGGTAGTGAGCTACTGCAACTTCGGCGGACAGAAAAATACCGGCCGGAGTTTTTAGTAGCTCCTGCGGGCAGTAGGTACTGCTTCGACGGAGTGTGCAGGGGGCCGGCGGACAGTAAGCAGTAGGTCCCATCTCTAATATTAATGGATAAAGATGGTAAATCATATGCAGCAGGTATAGTTTAGGGAGAAAAAGAGATGGAACGAGAGAGCTAGAGAGAGCTATGTATTAAAGAATGTGGTAATTCGAAAATAAGAGATACCTTTGCATAGAGTGGATCACTGTAACAGATTTAGAATTTAATATTAGAGTTGACTAAGAAACGTTGAAATCATCTTTCACATAATAGAGTAATCTGCTTACAAAGATTAAATTTACTTTCTTTAAACGTTAAAATAAATGATCATAAATAAAAATAATAAATTCAACATTATTAAAATTTAATACAAGGAAACTGTGAATCAAACATTGAAAGTGAAGTATTGAACACGTATATTAAAAATGCACTATTATGTATAGCAGCTGAAAATTTTGGTTTTTCTTAGAACCAACAGTTTGTTTTAAACTGTAGTTAAGTAAACCCATTTAAAGGGGCCAGGAATAAATGGTAACAGAATAATGAATACACTGAGAGACTTTCTATTTGAATAAATGATAAAAACGTTTGAAACTTTAGTATTCGACAATATCAAAACACGGAAAAAAGTGATGCGTCTCAAAAATTAATATAGTGGTTTTCAAATGGCAAATTTCACATTTTTGTTACAATAAGTGGAAAAAGTGTTGCACTATTTATCATAAAAAGTATGAATATTTGATATTTAGGATATCAAAGTGCACGAGCGATTTTAAGACGACATTAACATAATAAATTTAAAAGACTAAAAACAATCTTTTCAAACTTTCGTAGAAAGAATATGGGATTTTGAAATCCATTATACGAAAAATTATGACTCATCGTCAGAAAGAATCGAGTGCAAGAAAGAATTATGACAGTAGGGGCAGAGGTAAACAACACACTACTAACACAGTTAAGTATGGATACTAGATCCTGAAACGCATTTATACATAACACATTCATATTACGCAATACATTTTTAGATTAAACTTAAATCTAACGCCTATTTCAACTTACACATATAAACTCTCGCACGCAACGCAGAATTACATAGCTGAGTATATCTGGAAATCACTTATATACTAAATTTAAAATATGATAGCGCTTGTAAGAAAATTGTGACCTCACGTCCTTACAGAGGATGGCCCATGCGACTCCTATTGAAAAAATATGAATTAACGCGCCCGCCGACTTCAATTGAAGATTTTGAATTAAACGTAAACATTTTTTATTTTTTTCAAAAAGAATTACAGAGGGTATATTAATCTACAGGCTATTAAGTTCAATTTAAAAGGTTGCATATATGGCAGACGCTAATAAAAATTAAAACAAAAATCAATTTAAACACTTGAAATATCACAAATTTCATATCACATGATGACATATTGTACTTAGTAGTTGTGAAACCTTCAGTTTCAAATTTTTCTATTTTTAAGCATATTTTTTCAACGCGAATTTTAAATGTAAAGAACTTTAAAATGAAGTTCTCAGTACTTTAAGATTAAAAAATTGAAAGAGGTTGGAATTGAAATTTTTTGATAAAAATCGTTTTTAGTTGATCAACTTTAATGATAAATTTTTTTTTAATCGAACTCTATATTAAGTATTATAAAGCTAACAATATTTTATTTTCCAAAACAACTCTGAAACTGTCCAAGAAATGTAAGCGTCCCAATGATTCAATTTCAAATTTTATTGAAATACAGTTTCAGTCTCGAATATTTCATTTTCAACAGACAAAAATAAAAAATAAATTAATTAGAAAAAAGAGCAGTTATTTAATTAAAATCAATATTTGACTGTGCATATGAAACGAGCAATTATAAATCAAATGTTTAAAACTGAACATTTTAAATAGAAAGCCTTATATCGTGAAAATTCCAAAGAGGTAAAAACTTTTAACTTTACAATTTTAATTGTTTTACTTTGAAAATATTAATTTCCAAGTCAGATAGTTCAATTTTATATATAAATAGCTATTTAACACTTAGAATCTAGTTTACAAAAAAAATTCTAATAATTTCAAGAGATGCTTTTTCTAATGAGAAGTTTTGAAAAGATTCAAAATTAACGTAAATCTTGAAATGCTTTGAAATAATTTTAAAAAAAAGTACATTCTTTCAGGTTTTGAACGAAAAATTTGAAATATTTTTAAGAATTGTGAAAGGTTTTATAAGAATAACAAAAAGCTTTTACGATTCCTAGGAATATTAAAAAGCACTTTTATTTTGACAAATTAATTTTAGAAGAATATTTAAAAGGATGTTTAAAGATATGAAAAATTTAACAAAAAGTATCTGGGATATTTTATGGCAATTTTGATAATTTTGCAGGTTTAAAAAAATGTACGAAAAATTTGAATCATTGAAAATTTTTTACCTTTTTCACGATTTTGAAATAAATGTTTCTAAATATTGAAGGGTTTTTAAAGATTTTAAGATAATAATTTTTTTTGCTTATATTCTTCGGAAGATTTTGCATTAAATTTATTTTGAAAATATAATTTTAAGAAATTATTTTTAAATATTTTAAAAAAGAAAAAATTTCAAACAATAATGATCGATTTAAAGCTACTTAAAATTGAAAAAATTTAATTTCTTATTTAAAATATTAACGCTTGTAGTATAAACTAGTATCATTAAAAAAATTTAACAAAATTTTAATTACTTATTTAATTAATGAAATTGAAAATAATAACGTGGATGTATATATTTTTAACTGAATCATGTTTGAACAGCACAATTTCAAAAGTTAAAAACTTTACACTTTCACGCCATTACATTAAAAATTTTTGAATTAAAAAGTGTTAATACTTTCCATTTTATACATGGGAATAATTAAGCTTTTAAACCAAAAATTGGCTGAACAAAATTTTTAATGTGAACTTTAAGAGTTCGAATTCTTTAATTTTACTGACCATGAACAATTTTTACTAACCGGGGAAAAATGGGAAATGACAGGGAATTGTTTTCTTTGATTTAGACGACCACCCTGTCATTAAAAATTTAATTTAATGGCAGAATAATAATGAAGATTCAAAGTGTAAAAAAAGACATTTTCATTTGCAGTTTGTGTATAAACTGAATTTATTATATATTGTATACTATATTTACTACTATACATAGAATACTTATGCATGTGAACATATACTATAAATATTTATAGATAACCGTGGATTGAGGAAAATCATTTAAACTTTTATGGCTTCAATTACATCGATTTTTTGGCAATGTAATAAAGACCATCACTTAGTTGGTTTTTGTACGAAACAATAGCGTTATTTATGTCACTTTCTTTTAAAACATCCCAGTAACAATCTTCAGTACTGTGCACTTTGTATGCTCTAAGATGTTCATTCAGAGAAACGTCCGCTATTTGTCTGGCTACTATTATGAAATCATCATCTCCATTCAAAATAATTAAATGGACAAAGTCTGGCTTTATAGATTTTCCCATGGTTTGAATGCAATTTGTTATAGAAATATTGTTGTTCAGAAAATACTCTGCTGGTAACATTTGAACAAAGCATGCAATATTTTTCAGACTTTGAATTAGTACAGATTCAATTGCACTACAATTGTACGCGGGGTATACAGAAGTTTTAGACATGAATCTATAATTTAGTATTAATTGATACCTAAGAGCTATTGTTCTGCAGACATTTACACGGCAAGTGGTAGACCGAGAAATTCGTTTGCCCTCTCTGTGCTTACTTTCGAATCGCATACAACATATGTTCCAGAGAGGGCCAACTTGTCTCATTACAGACGCATAATGCACTGAAAAATGGTGTTTTGGTTTTATTTTATTTGAAATATTTCATTTAGCATCATTAAATATTCCGTAATTTTTAATTTCAAAATATTTGGAGTATCGATTGTGATCTTTGTACTTCGTAAAATATTTAAAATATCTTGCAACGATAATAAAAGTTTCCAACGTTTATCCTTTTCATCTACGCAAAGTCCCATAATGAGATTAAAATTTTCATCTAGATTTAGCATCTCTGTAGACGATAACATAATGCATTTTTTCTTCGAATGAGATTCTAAAATCTCTGGTGGTTTGTTTGTACTATTTTTCGGCCCATAATGAAAAGCTTGCATTTTGCAGTTTAGATGTACCAATGTTAAATATTTACAAACGTAAATAAAGCAGTCTAATATAAGTGCAAGATCGTACCGGCAAAACCCCACTGAGAAATCGTGCATCTCGTCGACTGCAGGATTATTTGTAACATGAAACCCTGGTATTTAATTGAACACACAAAGTTCTTTTATATCTGAACAAGCTCGATTTTCGGTTAATGATTTATTATAGTTCAAAGTATCACAAAGTATGCAATCGCTTTCTTTAAATACGGTATTAATGTTTTTAAAATTAGTTAAACAAAAACGGCAGAATTTGTTGGATCGAAAGCTTTTGTTCAAGCCGAGAATAGAATGAAGACCAAGATTGTCACCTATAATTAGTGATAAATAAAAATATATTTGTTTTTCGACATCAATAGTATTGATAGTTATGCCTTAGTCTTGAAGAAATTTTAATTCCTGAACCACTTTTTCAAAAATGATAGAGTTTTTAAAAGCTCTTCGATCGAGTGTGTTAAAAAAATAAACAAGAAAATATTCTCCATTTTTGATTGATACTCTGGTGGCAAACATGGTATGCTTAAGTATACCGCACCACATTTAGACACACCTCTGTGACTTCCGAGAGTATTATTGTTTTCATAATCATTGAAGTACGTTAAAAGTGGAAGTACCATCTTTTTTCAAAACGAGCACACTTTTTTTCCAAATTGGACCTTGTATTAAATTTGATATAATTTGTGGGCAGGAATTCAGAAAGTTAACGTAGTTAATTGCTTTTTTAAAACTGCAGGCAATTCAAAGAACTTTTTTAAAGCACTCCTTACAGTAATAAATTGTGCTACGACCAAAACTTGTTCACGAGTACTTCCAGTAGTAGGCTTAGATTTGAATTCAGTTCTTTCACCAATTTTATAATTGACCGGTACAATAAAAGTATCGTAATACTTAAATAGGGAAAATCGTTGTTTTTCTGTTAAAATATTTTGAAATGGCTTAGCAAATTTTTGATACATTTCTTTTATTTCAGAAAAATTGTCTTGATTAGTACCGAGATGCTTTAAGCGATTGCATACTTCGTCTTGCACTGAACTTATAACAGACTCAAATAAGTCGGAAGTTTCTGTTATGATTGTATTTACGTTTTTTCTAGCTATATCCGGAGTTTGGTACAATTTGGCAGCAAAATTTACAGCCGGTTCATTGGCAATATTCCTTGATAGTAATTCCCCAATATTTAGGACAGGTTCTTTATTTTTATAATTCCATAGAAAATCTTCTTCTGAAAGAGATTCACTATCACGAGAATTGGACAAATCTTCTCGAAAAGGAAACTAAATTTCTTCGTCAGTTTCAGACGAAGAATCAAACGTTTCAAGGAATGAACTTGACGATGGATAATAATCTATCCTCAAAGCAGTAGATACGTCAACTTCATCTCGATGTTCGGCGCGCCTATGCCGGATGAAAAATTCTAATAATTTGAAAGATTTACAAAACTTTGCTTCTGAACATTTAAAACGTTTTAAATCTCTATGGGTTACATTTACGTGTCGAACAAAGGCATTGTTATTTTCAAATGACAAGTTACAAGCTTGTCACAAAATCATTGCAATTATATTAGTGTTAAATTTCATCCATGTATAAGTCCAGATTCACGCAATGCTTTTGCTGTTAAGCCTAACAATTCTTCAATCGGCTTTATCGTTGAAGTCGAATATCAAAAGCTGCATGTTGGATAAATTGCCACAATCTTGCGGAAGCTCTGGGGTAGTCGCAATCTAGTGAAAAGAATAATTTAAAAATCAAGTCCAAGTCATCCAGACATGAGGGGACTTTGTACTTTTGTTCGTTCACAACTACAAATAATTCTTTAATATTTGTGAAGGAGCCAGTTACCAAAATGAACGGTTGCAAAGTTTCTTTCCTCTGAAGCAACCTTTGTCTGAATTTGTCAATTTCAGTATCCACATCTTCCGTCGACTGAAAAATCAATTATTTTAATTTTCGATTTTACTTGTGTCTTAAAATTATTATTATTATTACACCATTAGGCCATTTCCCTTTCGGGGTAGGCGTGACTCACTCGGTAGGGGAAAGGAGTAGTGTGTGGAAGGGATAGAGATTTTTCAGATTGATCCAGAATTCTCGTGTTATTTAAGTAAATAACACGTTCGTTCCGCAATAATGCTTCGACCCAGGTTGCTGATCAATCTCTCTAGCAATCACCCCAAGCGAAGAACCTCACGAAGTCGTTATGTAAGGTTCTCCACTTGGGTCCATTAGTAGCCAAGGTCTGTTTTTCAGGCGTCATTCACTCTACTGACACTCTTTTTATTAACTATTTTCCGCCATACTTTCCTGTCCTGGCATACTTCTCTAGCTTCTTTTATGTCTATGCAT